>NW_026576280.1:57500-60000 GCF_028641065.1 Leucoraja erinaceus
GGTCAGGGGGGACTGAGGTCAACTGGGTCAAGGGGGTGTGGCGTCACCCTGGAGAAACTCCGCGGGTCAGGCAGCATCTCTGGAGAAAATATGCTTTTGAGAATAGATGCTTTCGGGTCAAGACCCTTCTTCCTTCTTCAGAAGGGTCTCGACCTGAAACATCACCTATTCTGTTGAGTTGAGTTACTTCACCTTTTAGTGTCCATCTTCGGTTTAAACCAGCTGGTCAGGCAGCATTTCTGGAGAATATGGAGAGTGGCATTTTAAGTCGGGGCCCTTTTTCAGACTGATTAGTTATTAAGTCAGCCTCTGACTGCATGGTGGCACAGCGCCAGAGACCCGGGTTCGATCCTGACTCCTCGGGTGCTGTCTGTACAGAGTTTGTATGTTCGCCCTGTGACTGCTTGGGTTTTCTCCGGGCGCTCCGGTCCCCCCCCCACCACACACATCCCAAAGACGTGCGGGTTTGTGGGTTAATTGATCCTCAGAAGAAGTGTCTCAACCCAAAACGTCATCTGTTCCTTTTCTCCAAAGATGCTGTCTGACCTGCTGGAGTTACTCCAGCTTTTTGGGTACATCTAACCTCTTGTTAAGGCCACAGCCTCGTCAGTCTGGTATCTCACCAGCAAAGATCCTATAGCGGGCAAGATAGACCACTCCTAAATGCAATGGGCTGACGTGTAGTACGCAACGGAGCAGAACATGGGCCTTTTTTCCATCCATTTCAGTAACCCAACCCGACCCGACTCGCAGTGTAATCAACGTTGCGGGGGAACAGTTTGTGTTAATAATTTATAATTCTGAAAATGAGGAGAAGATCTTTCCCAAATAACTTTTATTTTTACGAGGATGTTTCCGTAACCGGCTTCCGTCTCCGTGCTAGAATCCTACGGGATCTTTGGTGCGGAGACGGAAGTCGGTTACGGAAATGGGGCCGAAAATTACCCATGACCGTACTACGTCTTTTCCGCCAAGTGATCTATCTTGCTCGCTGTAGGATCTTTGCTCACCAGTGGATCTGCGTGCCTCTTTACTAGTGCCTTTGGCGAGACAATAAGCACTGGATCTTGGGCGGAGGTGCAGAGAATGTGGCTGGCAAATGCTGGGAGGAGGTGGCTTCCAACAACAGGTTCTGCTGGTGCATGTCACACATACGCACACACACCCAGTATCTGATTTCATCGACTCCTTTTATCCACCAGCTATTCACTTGGCAGCAGAACGGCACCACAGACATGATGACTCAGGGCCAGGTAGCTCACAGCTATTCCAACCCTCCCTCCTTGCTCCAGCGGAGGAATATAACTCCGCACACACCGAGGTAAACGTGCAGGAAGGAACTGCAGATGCTGCTTTAAACCCAAGATAGACCCAGAAAGCTGGAGTAACTCCGCGGGTCAAGCAGCATCTCTGGAGAAAGGAAACAGATGACATTTCGTGTCGAGACCCTTCGTCAGATGGAGAGTCAGGGGAAAGGGAAACGGAGAGTCGGTTTGTCAAGGAAGACTCTCTCTAAGGGGAAACATTTTCTAATCTCTTACCTCGACGGAGGTGCAATTTTTGTTCCCGTATCGTATCTCCGTCCGCACTGCGGCCTAACATCGAGGAGTTGCCGGCCTTTGTTGGAGACGGACCTTCGAGAGCTTCACCGTGGTCGTCTGCAGACTTAACATTACGGGGTTCACCATCCCTGTCGTGGGGTTGACTTTGGGGCCCCAACTTCGCAGTCGCTGGTTAGAGACCGACTTTGGGAACTCCAAGCCGCAGGAGCTTAGAAACATAGACAATAGGTGCAGGAGGAGGCCATTCGGCCCTTCGAGCCAGCACTGCCATTCATTGTGATCATGGCTGACCGTCCCCTATCAATAACCCGTGCCTGCCTTCTCCCCATATCCCTCGATTCCACTAGCCCCTAGAGCTCTTTCTAACTCTCTCTTAAATCCATCCAGTGACTTGGCCTCCACTGCCCTCTGTGGCAGGGAATTCCATAAATTCATAACTCTCTGGGTGAAAAAGTTTTTTCTCACCTGAGTCTTAAATGACCTCCCCTTATTCTAAAATGTGGCCCCTGGTTCTGGACTCGTCCAACATTGGGAACATTTTTCCTGCATCTAGCTTGTCCAGTCCTTTTATAATTTTATGTGTTTCCATAAGATACCCCCTCATCCTTCTAAACTCCAGTGAATTCCTGCTTTGACCGTCCCGACACGGGAGTTTTGATCGCCGGTTGCGAGTGCTTCGATCGCCCCGACGAATGGTTCGACTGCCCCGACCGTGAGAGAATAAAGAGGAAGAAGATTGGACACAGAATGCTGGAGTAACTCGGCGGGACAGGCAGCATCTCTGGAGAGCAGGAATGGGTGACGTTTCGGGTCGAGACCCTACAGATTCCAGCATTTCGTGTCCATCTTTGGTGAAATCTGAGCGTATACATCTCCAAGGTCTAGTCCGAGCTCTTTTATATAAAAAAGAAATTCTAACCCCGTGAATAGATCATCAA
>NW_026576280.1:65000-128791 GCF_028641065.1 Leucoraja erinaceus
ACCCGCACTAATCAAGAATCGATCCATCTCTGCCTTAAAAATATCCACTGACTTGTGGCCTCCACAGCCGTCTGTGGCAATGAATTCCACAGATTCACCACCCTCTGACTAAAGACGTTCGTCCGGGGTTGGACAAGCTAGATGCAGGAAGATTGTTCCCAATGTTGGGGAAGTCCAGAACAAGGGGTCACACACAGTTTAAGGATAAGGGGGAAATCTTTTAGGACCGAGATGAGAAAAACATTTTTCACACAGAGAGTGGTGAATCTGTGGAATTCTCTGCCACAGAAGGTAGTTGAGGCCACAGTTCATTGGCTATATTTAAGAGGGAGTTAGATGTGGTTAAAGTGATCAGGGGGTATGGAGAGAAGGCAGGTACAGGATACCGAGTTGGATGATCAGCCATGATCATATTGAATGGCGGTGCAGGCTCAAAGGGCCGAATGGCCTCTACTCCTGCACCTAATTTCTATGTTTCTATGTCCTCACCACCTTTCTAAAAGAGCCCCCTTTAATTCTGAGGATATGACACCCGTCTCCTCCATTGTCAGAGTGGATGCCTCCCACACTCCAAAGGTGTACGAGTTTGAAGGTTAATTGTATTTGGTAAAAATTGTAAATTGTCCCGAGTGTGTGCAGGATAGTGCTAGTGATTAAGAAGGAACTGCAGATGCTGGAGAATCAAAGGTACACAAAAAAGCTGGAGAAACTCAGCGGGTGCAGCAGCATCTATGGAGCGAAGGAAATAGGCGGCGTTTCGGGCCGAAACCCTTCTTCAGACTAGTGCTAGTGATTGCTGGCCAGCACGGACCCAGTGGGCTGAAGGGCCCATTTCTGCTCCTGCTCCTACAAAGTCAAGGCGGGTGGAATTAAAACAGGGCGGCAGCGGCCCCTGGCGTTACCTGTGTGCGTCCTCACGTGCCTCTTGAGGTCGAAGGTGTCGTTGAAGCCCTTGCCGCAGAAAGTGCAGATGTGCCGTTTCACCAGGTTGTGGCATTTCATGTGGCGGTTCAGCATTCGCTGGAACTGGAAGGTCTTCTGGCACAAGTGGCACATGTAACTCTGGGCCGCACATTCCCCAATGGTCACCTGCGGATGGACACAGCCCCTGGTCACAAACAATCCACCTTCTCACTGCCGGAAAGCACCGCATGCCAGCTGGCGTTGCTGCCTTTATAACAAGAGGAATCAAGTCTCCCAATCAAGCCTGCTCCGCCATTCAATCATGGCTGATCTATCTCTCCCTCCTAACCCCATTCTCCTGCCTTCTCCCCATAACCCCTGACACCCGCACTAATCAAGAATCTATCTATCTCTGCCGTAAAAATATTCACTGACTTGTAGCCTCCACAGCCGTCTGCGGCAAAGAATCCCACAGATTCACCACCCTCCGACTAAAGAAGACCAGAGACCCGGGTTCGATCCCGTCTACGGGCCGCTTGTCTGTACAGAGTTTGGACATTTTCCCCGTGACCTGCGTGGATTTTCTCCAAGATCTTCGATTTCCTCCAAACACATAAAAAGCTGGAGGAACCAACATGTCTCACCAACATCTTATACAACTGCAACATGACCTCCCAACTTCTATACTCATTAGGACCAACCTTAATTTTGGAACGCACGAATTCTTGTTGGGGGCTCTGGTTGATGCCATTGTCAACGTCTTGGGCTGAAGTGCTGGAGTCAGTGTCGTATGTAGATTCCTTTTCTGTGCTGTCATCGGCAGTCAGGCAGAGGGGAGCCTCACAGATCTCCCCTTGGCACTGAATCACATCTAAAGGAACTAAGGAGAACATCGCGGAGTTACACAGCGCAGTAAACCACCTCCACGCCACCCATCCTGCACCATCTGGGCTGTAGACACAAGTCAAGTCAATTTGTCACATACACATACGAGATGTGCAGTGAAATGAAAGTGGCAATGCTCGCGGACTTTTGTGCAAAAGACAAACAACTATAGAGGGAGTGCAGAGACGGTTCACCAGACTGATTCCTGGGATGTCAGGACTGTCTTATGAAGAAAGACTGGATAGACTTGGTTTATACTCTCTAGAATTTAGAAGATTGAGAGGGGATCTTATAGAAACTTACAAAATTCTTAAGGGGTTGGACAGGCTAGATGCAGGAAGATTGTTCCCGATGTTAGGGAAGTCCAGGACAAGGGGTCACAGCTTAAGGATAAAGGGGAAATCCTTTAAAACCGAGATGAGAAGAACTTTTTTCACACAGAGAGTGGTGAATCTCTGGAACTCTCTGCCACAGAGGGTAGTTGAGGCCAGTTCATTGGCTATATTTAAGAGGGAGTTAGATGTGGCCCTTGTGGCTAAGGGGATCAGGGGGTATGGAGAGAAGGCAGGTACGGGATACTGAGTTGGATGATCAGCCATGATCATATTGAATGGCGGTGCAGGCTCGAAGGGCCGAATGGCCTCTACTCCTGCACCTAATTTCTATGTTTCTATGTAACAAAACACATTATAAACACAATCATAACACACATATTCTTTTACATAATAAATAATGGAAGGAAAAACGTTCAGTAGAGTTAGTTCCTGGTGAGATAGGCGTTTACACAAGATGCTGGAGTAACTCAGCAGGACAGGCGGCATGTTTAAGAAGGAACTGCAGATGCTGGAAAATTAAAGGTAGACAAAAGTACTGGAGAAACTCAGTGGGTGCAGCAGCATCTATGGAGCGAAGGAAATAGGCGACGTTTCGGGCTGAAACCCTTCTTCAGACTGATCATGTCAGGGGAGGGGGTGGGACAGAGATAGAATGTAAGTCGGAGACAGTAAGACTAGTGGGAGAAGGGGGAAGGGGTGGAGAGAGAGGGAAAGCAAGAGCTATCTGAAGTTAGAGAAGTCAACATTCATACCCCTGGGGTGTAAACTACCCAAGCAAAATATGAGGTGCTGTTCCTCCAATTTGCGCTGGGCCTCACTCTGGCAATGGAGAAGACCCGGGACAGAGAGGTCAGATTGGGAATGGGAGGGGGAGTTGAAGCGCTGAGCCACCGGGAGATCAGGTAGGTTAAGGTGGACTGAGCGGAGGTGTCGGTGAAACGATCGCCAAGCCTGCGCTTGGTCTCGCCAATGTAGAGGAGTTGACACCTGGAACAGCAGATACGGTAGATGAGGTTGGAGGAGGTGCAAGTAAACCTCTGCCTAAACAGTGCTAGAGACTCGGGTTTAATCCCAACTACGGGTGCTGTCTGTACAGAGTTCGTACATTTTCCTAGTGACTCCTCCAAGATCTTCGGTTTCCTCCCACACTCCAAAGACCTACCAGTTTGCAGGTTAATTGGCTTGGTATAAATGTGTGTGTGTCTGTGTGTGTGTGTCTGTCTGTCTCTGTGTGTGTGTGTGTGTGTCTTGTGTGTCTTGTGTGTGTGTGTTTTTTGTGTGTTTTGTGTGTGTGTTTGTTGTGCGTGTGTGTTGTGTGTGTGTGCGTGTCTGTCTGTCTCTGTGTGTGTGTGTGTGTCTGTGTGCGTGTCTGTGTGTGTGTCTGTGTGTGTGTGTCTGCGTGTCTGTCTGTGTGTGTGTGTGCGTGTGTGTCTGTCGTGTGTGTGTGTCTGCGTGTGTGTGTCTGCGTGTGTGTGTATGTGTCTGTGTGCGTGTATGTGTCTGTGTGCGTGTATGTGTCTGTGTGCGTGTGTGTGTGTGTGTGTGTGTCTTGTGTGTGTCGTGTGTGTGTGTGTGTCTTGTGTGTATGTGTGCCTTGTGTTTTAATGTGCAGGGATCACTGGTCAGCGCAGACCAGGTGGGCCGAAGGGCCTGTTTCCGCGCTGTATCTCCAAAATAAACTAAACTAGGGGTCATTTTTACAGAAGGCAATTAACCTGCAAAACTGCACATCCTTGGGACGTGGGAGGAAACCGGAGCAACTGGAGAAAACCCACGAGGTCACTGGGACAACATGCAAACTCCGCACAGACAGCATCCGAGATCCGGATCGAACCCGGGTCTCCGGTGATGTGAGGCAGTAGCTCCAATGTGCCAACCTGCCTTGGAAATAGATCTCGGATATGGGGTTTAACCAGCGACCCTCTGACTATCCTTGATCGGACTCTGCTGGCTTTACCTTGCACTAAACGTTATTCCCTTTATCATGTATCTGTACACTGTGGACGGCTCGATTGTAATCATGTGTGGTCTTTCCACTGACTGGATAGCACGCAACACAAGCTTTTCACTGTACCTCGGTACACGGGACAGTAAACTAAACTGAACCGAAACATCTCAAAGTGTGCCATTCCATTGACCGATATATTACCCCTTACAAAATTCTTAAGGGGTTGGACAGGCTAGATGCAGGAAGATTGTTCCCGATGTTGGGGAAGTCCAGGACAAGGGGTCACAGCTTAAGGATAAGGGGGAAATCCTTTAAAACCGAGATGAGGAGAACTTTTTTTCACACAGAGAGTGGTGAATCTCTGGAACTCTCTGCCACAGAGGGTAGTTGAGGCCACTGTTCATTGGCTATATTTAAGAGGGAGTTAGATGTGACCCTTGTGGCTAAGGGGATCAGGGGGTATGGAGAGAAGGCAAGTACGGGATACTGAGTTGGATGATCAGCCATGATCATATTGAATGGCGGTGCAGGCTCGAAGGGCCGAATGGCCTACTCCTGCACCTAATTTCTATGTTTCTATATTAAAAGCCCAGTACAGCATGGAACAGTACAGCACAGGATCAGGCCCTTTGGCCCACAATGTCTGTGCTGAACAAGACACCAAGTTTAACTAATCCCCATCCCTCTATTCCCTGCATATCCAAAAGCCTCTTAAACGCCACTATCGTATCTGCTTCCACCACCACCCCTGGCAGCACTTTCCAGTTCCCCTTCATTCTCTAAACAATTATTAAAAAGTTGCCCCGCACAGCTTTGCCCGTTACATCAACCAATTTTATCAGACACCAGTGTAGAAGAGAGGGAGAGAGCCATCGAGACACACTGTGGAAAAAGGCCCTTTGGCCCTGCTTGCCCACAACAACCAACCAACATGCCCCATCTATACTAGTCCCGCCTGCCTGTGTTTGCTCCATATCCCGCCAAACCTGTCCTATCCATGTACATGTCCAAATGTCTTTATGAATGTTATGATAGTCCCAGCCTCAACTACCTCCTCCGGCAGCTCGTTCCATACACCCACCACCCTTTCTGTGAGAAAGTTACCCCTCAGATTCCTATTAAATCTTTCCCCCCCCCCCCTCACCTTAAACCCATGTCCTCTGGTTCTCGATTCCCCCACTCTGGGTAAACAACTGTGCATTTATACCTAATCTATTCGATGTCGTGGAAACAGGCCCTTCAGCAAAAATAGCCCATACCTCATCTACCTAAGGGCATTATTGCCATAGAGGGAGTGCAGAGACGGTTCACCAGACTGATTCCTGGGATGTCAGGACTGTCTTATGAAGAAAGATTGGATAGACTTGGTTTATACTCTCTAGAATTTAGAAGATTGAGGGGGGATCTTATAGAAACTTACAAAATTCTTAAGGGGTTGGACAGGCTAGATGCAGGAAGATTGTTCCCGATGTTAGGGAAGTCCAGGACAAGGGGTCACAGCTTAAGGATAAAGGGGAAATCCTTTAAAACCGAGATGAGAAGAACTTTTTTTCACGCAGAGAGTGGTGAATCTCTGGAACTCTCTGCCACAGAGGGTAGTTGAGGCCACAGTTCATTGGCTATATTTAAGAGGGAGTTAGATGTGGCCCTTGTGGCTAAGGGGATCAGAGGGTATGGAGAGAAGGCAGGTACGGGATACTGAGTTGGATGATCAGCCATGATCATATTGAATGGTGGTGCAGGCTCGAAGGGCCGAATGGCCTACTCCTGCACCTAATTTCTATGTTTCTACCTGTGGTTGGACCATAACCCTCTAACCTATCCTATACCTGCCATAAACCTATCTAGAGACAGCCAAAAGCTTCACATTCCTGGGCACGCATATTTCTTAAGATCGTACTTGAACACAATGCACTGATGCAATTATAACAAAAGCACATCAACGCCTCTACTTCCTGAGAAGATTACGGAGATTTGGCATGTCAGAGAGGATTCTCTTGAACTTCTACAGGTGCACAGTATCTACAGGGATCTACAGGCGTTGCCTGAAAAAGGCAGCCGACATCATCAGAAACCCACATCACCCTCTCAATGATAGGAGCAGAATTGGACTATAAGATCCCCGCTCAATCTTCTAAATTCTAGAGAGTATAAACCAAGTCTATCCAGTCTTTCTTCATAAGACAGTCCTGACATCCCAATTCGACCCATCAAGTTTACTCCACCATTCAATCACGGCTGATCTATCTCTCCCTCCTAACCCCATTCTCCTGCCTTCTCCCCATAACCCCTGACACCCGTACTAATCAAGAATCTATCCGTCTATAGATAGATAGACATGCCATTTATTGTCACTATACATGTACAATGAAATTAAAAGCTGCTCGTACTCAGTGCATACATATAATTTAGTACAAAAAACAACAAACAGAAAACAAAAACAGAAGGGAGAAGGGGGGGGGGAAATAGGTGCACAATTCTGCGGCGCTATATACATATATACAGATGGAAGTCTGGGTGTTGGGCTGTGAAGTCAGTGCATGTGTGAATTTGAATTTAAGAGTAGTTATAATTTTCGGAAAGCAACTATTCCTGAGTCTATTTGTCCTGGATTTGATGCACCTATAGCGCCTTCCAGAGGGCAGCAGATCGAACAGTCCAAACGCAGGATGGGAGCTGTCCTTGATGATCTTCTTTGCCCTGCTAAGGCAGCGGGAGGTGTAAATATCCATCAGGGAGGGGAGAGGGCAGCCAATCTTCTGTGCTGTCCTAGTTCCCTCTGAAGCCTCTCCCTGTCTGCCATGGTACAGCTGCCATACCATGCTGTAATGCAGTATGTCAGCAGGCTCTCGATGGACGAGCGGTAGAAGGTCAGCAGCAGGTTGGAGTCCAGGTTGTGCCTTAAATATACTGTATCCACTAACTTGGCCTCCACAGCCATCTGCTGTAAAGAATTCCACAGATTCACCCATCCTCTGACTAAACAAATTCCTCCTAAAATAATGTCCTTTAATTATGAGGCTGTGTCCTCTAGTCCTAGACTCTCCAACTAGTGGAAACATCCTCTCCTCTCCACATCCACTCTATCCAGGCCTTTCACTATTCGGTAACATTTCAATGAGGTCCCCCCTCCTTCTTCCAAACTCCAGCGAGTACTGGCCCAGCGCCGACAAACGCTCATCGTAAGAAAGAGGTTAAATAAATATTCTTTGGTTGTTAACATAGAAACATAGAAATTAGGTTCTCCTCAGTATCCCATACCTGCCTTCTCTCCATACCCTCTGGTCCCCTTAGCCACAAGGGCCACATCTAACTCCCTCTTAAATATAGCCAATGAACTGGCCTCAACTACCCTCTGTGGCAGAGAGTTCCAGAGATTCACCACTCTCTGTGTGAAAAAAGTTCTCCTCATCTCGGTTTTAAAGGATTTCCCCCTTATCCTTAAGCTGTGACCCCTTGTCCTGGACTTCCCCAACATCGGGAACAATCTTCCTGCATCTAGCCTGTCCAACCCCTTAAGAATTTTGTAAGTTTCTATAAGATCCCCTCTCAATCTCCTAAATTCTAGAGAGTACTCTGGAGAGTTAACCGCTCCAGTTCAGCTTACAGTAATGCCGCAAAGCAATGCAGACGTTGCCATCTTGAGTAAAAGTCAAAAGTGCTGGAGGAACTCAACGGGTCAGGCAGCATCCGTGGGGGGAAATGGACAGACGATGTTTTGGGTCGAGATGTGGACGGAGGAATTGGGAGTAGGTGGATGGAGTCCTTACAGGAAGCAGGGTGGGAAGAAGTGTGGTCCAGATAGCCATGGGAGTCAGTGGGTTTAGAGTAGATGTCGGTGTCACCTGCGATGGAGATAGTGAGGTGTTTTGGATCGAGTCGCTTCTTCAGACATAGAAACATAGACATAGAAAGTAGGTGCAGGAGTATAGGCCATTCGGCCCTTCGAGCCTGCACCATTCGCCATTCAATATGATCATGGCTGATCATCCAACTCAGTATCCCGTACCTGCCTTCTCTCCATACCCCCTGATCCCCTTAGCTATAAGGGCCACATCCAACTCCCTCTTAAATATAGCCAATGAACTGTGGCCTCAACTACCCTCTGTGGCAGAGAGTTCCAGAGATTCACCACTCTCTGTGTGAAAAAAGTTCTTCTCATCTCGGTTTTAAAGGATTTCCCCCTTATCCTTAAGCTGTGACCCCTTGTCCTGGACTTCCCTGACATCGGGAACAATCTTCCTGCATCTAGCCTGTCCAACCCCTTAAGAATTTTGTAAGTTTCTATAAGATCCCCCCTCAATCTCCTAAATTCTAGAGAGTATAAACCAAGTCTATCCAGTCTTTCTTCATAAGACAGTCCTGACATCCCAGGAATCAGTCTGGTGAACCGTCTCTGCACTCCCTCTATGGCAAGAATGTCCTTCCTCAGATTAGGAGACCAAAACTGTACACAATACTCCAGGTGTGGTCTCACCAAGACCCTGTACAACTGCAGTAGAACCTCCCTGCTCCTGTATTCAAATCCTTTTGCAATGAAAGCTAACATACCATTCGCTTTCTTTACTGCCTGCTGCACCTGCATGCCTACCTTCAATGACTGGTGTACCATGACACCCAGGTCTCGCTGCATCTCCCCCTTTCCCAATCGGCCACCATTTAGATAATAGTCTGCTTTCCCGTTTTTGCCACCAAAATGGATAACCTCACATTTATCCACAGACTGAAGGGAACATGCCGGGAGAGCAGTAGGAATCGTAGAGGGGAAGCACAGAGAGAGGGCGTCACAGAAAAGCTGGAGAGAGCGCAGGGATGATTTACGAGGATGCTGCCAGCACTCGTGGGCCTGAGCTACAGGGAGAGGTTGGGCAAGCTAGGACTTGTAAGATCATTTGATAGGAGCAGAACTAGGCCATTCGGCCAACCAAGTCTACTCCACCATTCAATCACTGCTGATCTATCTCTCCCTCCCAACCCCATTCTCCTGCCTTCTCCCCGTACTAATCAAGAATCTATCTATCTCCGCTTTATTCTATATATATTCTATATCCACTGACTCGTGGCCTCCACAGCCGTCTGTGGCAAAGAATCCCACAGATTCACCACCCTCTGACTGAAGATTCTATTCCTTCGAGCGCAGGAGGATGAGGGGTGATCTTATAAAAATCATGAGGGTAATAGATAGAGTCTTTCATGCAGAATAGGGGAATCGAAAGCCAGAGGGCATTGGTCTAATGCAAGGGGGGGGAGAAGATTTAATAGATACCCGAGGGGCAACGTTTTTACACAAAGGGTGGAGGGTGTATGGAACGAGGTGGTAGAGGGTGTATTTGATTCACGTGAAGAGTGACACAGCATAGAAAGGCGCTGGTCGGGGCTGACTCGGTGTGCCGAAGGGCCTGTTTCCGCGCTGCTATCTCTAAACTAAAGATACACTGCTTTGTGGTAAAACTGAGGCCTCTAAACTAAATTAGAGAAGCTGAGAGTTTCAGAAGGAACTGCAGATGCTGGAAAAAAATAGGTAGGAGGTAGTCTGAAGAAGCTCTTAAAGATAGCGCAGTCAGGGGATATGGGGAGAAGGCAGGAACGGGGTACTGATTGGGGATGATCAGCCATGATCACATTGACTGTGTGGAGATTTATTTATTGAAATCATATTCTATGTCGCTCTTCCAGGGAGATGCTAACTGCATTTTGTTGTGTCTGTAATGTACACTGCACAATGACAATTAAAGTTGAATCTGAATCTGAATGGCGGTGCTGGCTCGAAGGGCCGAATGGCCTCTACTCCTGTGTCTATTGTCTATTGTCTGTGTCCATGTTCTCCAGAGATGCTGCCTGACCCGCTGAGTTCCTCCAGCACTTCTAACGTTTAAACTCACCTCAAAGTACCAGCAGAGCCAGGCCTGAAACTCACACTGCATACAAGCCTGAATCTTACCTAACTACCTTTCCACAGGTATATAGAGTACAGTAAATAACAGCAACTCCTTCCTTCCAGCCCAGTTAATTATTTCCCAAGAGAGAATATCCTTGACCAGTCCAAGACCGTTATGTCTATCAAACCCTCACCTCCCCCACTTTTCCCGACCACACCCTCATACATCTTGTGTTCAAAGGTGTGGGCTGTTAAAAAAACCCCATCTCAAAACTGCATTGGCGAAGAGGTTGGGTTACTGACTAATCACGACAAGTTAGCACGGTTTTTTTGCGAATCGTTTTTTAGGTCCTTATACTTTGAAAAACAGTTGTCATTCTGCCCGATTGAATCGCTGTGTTTTCTGGGGCAGGTTTTGTGGAGAGGGGAGGGGGGGGGGGGGGGGTTTGTGGGGGGGGGGTTGGGGGGTGGGGGTGGGGGGGGGGGGGGGGGGGGGGGGGGGTGGGGGGGGGGGGGGGGGGGGGAAGATTAAAAAAAAAAAAAAAACATGTGGACATGTTTTCCCCAAAATATTTGGAAAAAGTTACCACGTTAACCCCTCCACCCCCCACTCCTCCCCTCTCCACTCCCCCATCCAACTCCACTCCCCACACCCCCCCCCCCACTCCTCCCCTCTCCACTCCCCCATCTCCACCCCCCACTCCTCCCATCTCCACCCCCCACCCCCCTCCCCCCCCCATGCTCTCCACCCCTCTCCCACCCCCCTCCACTGCTCTCCACTCCCCCCCTCACTCCACTCCCCTCTCCACTACCCATCCCACTCCTCCCCTCACTACTCCCCCTCTCCACCCCCCACCCCCACCCCTACCACCACCCCCCCCCCACACCCACCCCCCACCCCACTCCCCCCCTCTCCACCCCCCTGTCCACTCCCCCCCCTCTCCTCTCCACTCCTCCCCCCTCCACTCCTCCCCCTCCCACCCTCCCCACTCCACCTCCACCTCCCCCCCACCCTCCCCTCTCCACCCCCCACTACTCTCCACTCTTCCACTCTTCCCTCTCCACTACCCACCCCTACTCTCCCCCTCCTCCCCCCCCCCCCACCCCCACTCCACCCCTCTCCCCCACTCCACTACCCACCCCTCCACTCCACACCCCCCCACTCCCCCTCTCCCCTCTCCACTCCCCCACCCCCACTTCTCACTCACCACCACCCACCCCCCCCTCCTCCTCTCCCTCTCCCAAAACAAACCTTTTTCACTTAGAAGAAAGTTGTTTTTTTTATAAAGTTTCACGTGGCCTGAGATACACAAAAATCCCCAGGCAACCTCGTGTGCGAACACAATCTACACCTCCTTTTAAAAGTAGAATATTTCCTGCTTAGATTTAGCTTTGAACAGTTAGCAAGGTGTTGCAGAGAGGGAAGGGAAAACAAAATCCATGCGGCACAAACCTAGTAAAACCAAAACTAAAACTGGTGGCTTTGAAACCGACCCAGTTATTAAACAGCCCGTTGTAAAGCCACAGGTTATTGTGCTGGTGTATGTTAGATCCTGTTGTACACCTATCTGGATCAGGCTATGGGGAGAAGGCAGGGGAATGGGGTTCACTTCTAACTCTATTCATTTATTGAACATGTTAAAAAATACAAACTTGTAAGCAATTTAAAAAAAAACAAACTCAAAGGAAAACAAACAAATAAGTAACTCAAATAATATCGTTCATGTTCAAAAGGGGTAAGAAAACTGTCCCCACCACCTCTTATTTTCTATACATTTTCATGGAAACACAAAATAATAGGAACAAATTGACCCATTTAGGTTAGGAGGGAGAGAGAGATCGATTGAGTGTTCGTTTAACGTTACGCTTCGAGCCTGTTGCTATGGTCTCTGTATGTATTTGTATTAAAGCATCTATTGTGGGGTTTAACGGAGTCAAGACAGAAATGCTGGAGAAACTGAGGAAGGAAATAGGCGACCCCCCCAAGTTCAACGACTCACAGTGTGGACGCGATGGGCCGAATGGTCGAATTCTGCCCCCTGTCACTTGTGGATGTATTGGTGTAGCTGGGACATGTTGGGCCACTTACTGGATCTGAGCAGCGCCGCTTTTAACACACACACACACAGACACACACACACAGAGACACACACACAGAGACACACACACACAGACACTTAGAGAGAAACTTACAAAATTCTTAAGGGGTTGGACAGGCTAGATGCAGGAAAGATTGTGCTCCCGATGTTGGGGAAGTCCAGGACAAGAGGGTAGAGGCCACAGACACACACACACAGGAGGCCCAGGCTAAAGGGAGACACAGACACAAGGCAGTACACCACCTGTTGGAGATCACCATGACATATTGAGAGAGACACACACACACGAAGAGGCCTCACACACACACACACATGACAGAGAGACACACACACACACACACACACAGAGACACACAGAGACACACACACACAGAGACACACACAGAGACACACACACAGACACACACAGAGAGACACACACACAGAGAGACACACACACACACCACACACACACACAGAGACACACACACACACACACACACACACACACACACACAGAGACACACACACACAGACAGACACACACACACAGAGACACACACACACACACACACACACACACACACCCACAGAGACACACACACAGAGAGACACCCACACCACACAGAGACACACACACACACACACACCGACAACCGCACAAAAAATACTTACGAGGAATATACCAATCACCACCCTCACTCGTCACACAAAGAGAAACTCCAGTTGCACACCCACAAAGATAGAGGTTGCGGGAATCAGAGACACACACTCTGGGACCATCTTTGCCTCCTCACCTGTGGCATTACTAGACAGCAGTTCAAGACACGTTTACTACCAACATTATACCCAGATGAGACACATACACACAGAAACACCACAGAGACACAGAGAGAGACACACACAACACACAGAGACACACACAGGGAGAGACACAGAGAGAGACACAACACACACACACAGAGAGAGGGAGAACCTCAGAGACACAACACCACACAGAGGAGAGAGACAGAGGGAGAGAGTGGCACCAAAACTAACCGTACACTAAAGAACCTCCCCTCCACAACACACTTTGCCTCCGCTACTTCTTCCCTCTCCCCTCCCACCTTCCCGCTTCCGCACCAGCTTTTCCCCTCCCTTCTTCTCTCCTCCTCCTCCTCGCCTCCCACCTCCCTTCCCTTTTTATCTATTCCACACCTTTTCCCTTCCCTCTCCCTCTCACACACACACACACACACACCTTCCCTCACCACGCTATCAACAGACACTCCCCCTGAAAAACAAAAGTGACTACTTCCCCCCATCTGTGGACTACTGCGCTGTGAAACCTGGATCTTCTCTCCCGTCTCTCCCTCTCTTCACATATACCCCCCACCCTAGCTCTCTCCTCCCCCCCCTCACTCTTCTCCTCTCAGGTCCCTCCTTCCCCTCCCCTCCCTCCCTCTCTCCCCTCTCCACCTCACCCCCCGCTCTCCCCTCTCTCTCTATCCACCCATCTCCTCCAACCCCTCCTAACCACACCACTCCTCTCCCTCCACCTCTCCTCTCCCCTCTCTATACCCCCTCTCTCAGTTTCTATTCTCTACCGCCATATCCCTCCCTCCTCCCTCTCCACCTCTCCTCTCCACCCCTCTCGCGCTCCTCCCTCTCTCTTCCCCTCGCCTCTCTCTCCCTCTCTTCTCCTCTCTACCATCCCTCCCTCCCTCCTCTCCTCTCCTCTCCTCTCCCCTCTCCCTCTCCCCCCTCCTCTCCAGCTCTCTCCCTTTCTTCCCCACCTCCCTCTCTCCCCACACCCCTCTCTCTCCCCCTCTCCCTCCCCCCCCCCTTCCCCACTCTCTCTTCCCCCTCTCTCCCACTATCTCTCCTCCCCCATCTCTCTCCACCCCCTCTCTCTACCCCCCCCCTCCCTCTTCCCCCTCTTCCCCTCTCCCTTCCCCCTCTCTACTCTCTCCAACCCCCCCCCATTCCTCTCTCTCCTCACCACCCCCTCTCTTTCCTCCTTTTCCCCCTTCTCCCCCCTCTCCCTCCCTTCCCCTCTTCTTTCCCCCTTCCTCTCTCCTCTCTCTTCTCCCCCCCTCATCCCCCTCTCTCCCTCCCCCTTTCCCCCCCTCTCTTCATTCCCCCCTCCTACCCCTGCCTCTCTCCCCCTTTCCTCCCTCCTCTCTTTCCCCTCTCTCCCCCTCCCTCTCTCTCGCCCACTCTCTTCTCCACACTCTCTTCCACACTCTCCCTCTCTCCCCTCTCTTCCCCTTCTACCCCACTCCCTCCCCTATCGTATCTTCCCCCCCTCTCTCTCTCCCCCTCTCTCCCCTTCTCTCCTACCTTCTCTCTCTCTCTTCTTTCTCCCCTCTCCCCTCTCTCTCTCCTTCCCCTTCTCTCCTTCCTTCCTTTCCTCTCTTTCTCCCCCTCTCCTTCCCTCCTTCTCTCTCTCCTTCCTCCCCTCTCTCTCTTTCCCCCTCTCTCTTCCCCCCCTCGTCCCCACCCCCCCCTCTCCGTCCCCCTCTCCCTCCTCTCCTCCCCTCCCTCCCCATCTCCCCTCCCCCTCTGCCCCCCCCCTCCGTCTCTTCCCCCTCTCCCCTCCTCTCTCCTCCCCTCTCTCTTCCCCTCCCCTCTCTCTTCCCCACTCTCCCCCCCCCTCTCTCTTCCCCCTTCCTCCCCCTCCCCCTCACTCCTTTCCCTCTCTCCCCTCACTCTCTCTTCTTCCCCCTACTCTCCCCCCCTCAGCTGTCCGGAGCTGCCATCTCGGGTCTGGGTGAATCCACCAGCAGCAGCTTGTAGCGGCCACTGACCAGGGCGACTAAAGTGAAACTCAAACCGCGCTGGGATCAGCGCATGTGCTTGCACATAACGGTGGGTTTTTTGGGAACTCCATTCACACCTGTCCGTTGTTCCCTCCCCGCTCCAGTCACCAAACCCATCCCCACCCCTCCCCTCACAACAGTTCCCCATAGCCCTGTCACAAACCACACCTTCCCCATCCCTATCCCTATCTACACCCCACCCCACACTCTCAGTCTGAAGAAGGGTCTCGCCCACACCTTCTCTCCACAGATGCTGCCTGTCCCGCTGAGTTACTTTAACCCAACATGTTGTGTGTTAACTTCGGGGGTAAAACCACACCAAAACCTGGGACTGATATGACTTAGAGTCTTTAAGAGGGAACTGCAGATGCTGGAGAATCGAAGGTTACACAAAAAAGCTGGAGAAACTCAGCGGGTGCAGCAGCATCTATGGAGCGAAGGAACTTAGAGTCTTGTTGGATAACACTGCCAAGTTTAGCAAGCAACCCGTTTAACCAGGGAGCGTGTAACTGCAGAAATCCTGCATCTATTTGTTTCCCCCCCAATCGTGAAGGACTTTTAACCCGTTCATCACCGGATTTTATGCTTATCTATAAGAGTTGTCTAAGTGGTCACAAGATTGTTAAGGGTTTGGACACGCTAGAGGCAGGAAACAAGTTCCTGATGTTGGGGGAGTCCAGAACCAGGACACACACACACACACACACACACACACACACACACACACACACCACATACACACACACACACACACCACACACACCACACACACATACACACACACACACACCACACACATACACAGACACACACAGACACACACACTCACACACCACATACACACACACACCACACACACACACACACACACACCATACACATACACACACACACACACACACACACACACACACACACACACAAAGAATAAGGGGTAGACCATTTAGAACGGAGACGAGGAAACACTTTTTCTCACAGAGAGTTGCGAGTCTGTGGAATTCTCTGCCTCAGAGGGCGGTGGAAGCAGGTTCTCTGGATGCTTTCAAGAAAGAGCTAGATAGGGCTCTTAAAGATAGCGGAGTCATAGAAACATAGAAAATACTGTAGGTGAGGGAGTAGGCCATTCGGCCCTTCGAGCCTGCACTGCCATTCAATATGATCATGGCTGATCATCCAACTCAGTATCCCATCCCTGCCTTCTCTCCATACCCCCTGATCCCTTTAGCCACAAGGGCCACATCTAACTCCCTCTTAAATATAGCCAATGAACTGTGTGGCCTCAACTACCTTCTGTGGCAGAGAATTCCACAGATTCACCACTCTCTGTGTGGGGGAAAAAAATGATTTTCTCATCTCGGTCCTAAAAGATTTCCCTCTTATCCTTAAACTGTGTGTGACCCCTTGTTCTGGACTTCCCCAACACCGGGAACAATCTTCCTGCATCTAGCCTGTCCAACCCCTTAAGTCAGGGGATATGGGGAGAAGGCAGGAACGGGGCACTGATTGGGGATGATCAGCCATGATCACATTGAATGGCGGTGCTGGCTGGAAGGGCCAAATGGCCTCTACTCCTGCACCTGTTGTCTATTGCCTAAACCTGTGCCTCTTATGAGTGTGGGAGGAAACCGGAGCACCCGGAGAAAACCCACGCAGATCACGGGGAGAACGTGCAAACTCCGTACAGACAGCACCTGTGGTCAGGATTGATCGCGGCGGGAGGCAGCAGCTCTACCCGCTGCGTCACCTCCATACCTTCGTAACATGAAGGGACTATTGTTCAAAGTACCATCAGACGTTTTTTTTTTTATCAGTTGTAACCTTGAGTTGACAAACTGTGCACTGAACTAGTTTTCATGCCGTTAGCTTTTTTTTAAGAAGGGTATCTTCTAAGTAACTTTTTTTTTTAAACTAACCCCATCAATTCTCTGCACGTCCGGGCTTTGGCTCCAAGGTCGACAAAAATGCTGGAGAAACTCGGCGGGTGAGGCAGAGTCTATGGAGCGAAGGAAATAGGCAACGTTTCGGGCCGAAACCCTTCTTCAGACTGATGTCTGAAGCATCTTGTCCGGAAACATTACCATCTGGTTTGGGAATTGCTCTGCCAAGGACAAGAAGGCTCTGCAGAGAGTAGTGCGTTCGGCCGAACGCACTATGGGAACTTCACTCGCCCCCCTGCAGGAACTATCCAACAGGAGGTGCAACTCCAGAGCAAACAAAATCATGGGAGACCCCTTCCACCCCTGCAACGGACTGTTCCAGCTGCTACGGTCAGGCAAACGCCTCCGTTGCCATGCGGTGAGAACGGAGAGGTTGAGAAGGAGTTTCTTCCCAGAGGCAATTCGGACTGTAAACGCCTATCTCACCAGGGACTAACTCTACTGAACGTTTTTTCCTTCCATTATTTTTCCTTCCATTATTTATTATGTAAAAGAATATGTGTGTTATGATTGTGTTTATAATTTGTTTGGTTGTTTTGTTGTTTGTCTTTTGCACAAAAGTCCGCGAGCATTGCCACTTTCATTTCACTGCACATCTCGTATGTGTATGTGACAAATAAACTTGACTTGACTTGACTTGACTTGTAGGGTGGGGGGAGAAGAAAGGAAGAGGATGAACCAAAGGGCTGAGGGAGAGCTGAGGAGGAGAGGAGACAGCAAGGGCTATCGGAAATTGGAGAATTCAATGTTCATGCCGCTAGGGTGCAGACTGCCCAAGCGGAATATGAGGTGCTGCTCCTCCAGTTTCCGGTGGTGCTCACTCTGGCCATGGAGGAGGCCCAGGACAGAGAGGTCAGCTCCAGTTAGACTTACCTGATATCAACATTGAAGAGGCATTTTTAGACAGGTACACGATCAGGTACAATTTAGAGGGATGAGGGCCAAACGTGGGCAGGTGGGACTAGCGTAGATGGGGCACGTTGGTCGGCATGGGCAAGTTGGGCCGAAGGGCCTCTTTCCGTGCTGTGTACATGACTCACACAAACCTCGCCTCCCCGCTTCAGAGCCTCCCTCTGTTGCTTTCCAAAGACACGGGATTGAACTATTTATGAATCGAGGAACATTATTTTGGAAAGAAATTACCTTCATAAGTGATAGGAGCATAACTAGGCCATTCGGCCCATCAGGTCTACTCCGCCATTCAATCATGGCTGATCTATCTCTCCCATCCTAACCCCATTCTCCTGTCTTCTCCCCATAACCCCTGACACCCGCACTAATCAAGAATCTATCTATCTATCTCTGCCTTAAAAATATCCACTGACTTGTGACCTCCACACAGCCGTCTGTGGTAAAGTATCCCACAGATTCACCACCCTCTGACTAAATAAATTCTTCCTCATCTCCTTCCTAAAGGATCGTCCTTTAATTCTGAGGATGTGTCCTCTGGTCCTAGACTCTCCCACTAGTGGAAACATCCTCTCCACATCCACTCTATCCGGGACTTCCATTATCTGGTAAGTTTCAATGAGGTCCCCTTATCCTTCTAAACTCTAGCGGGTATGGGCCCAGCAGCATAATCGAGGACCAGTCTCACTCCCGGTCACTCCCTCTTCTCCCCTCTCCCATCGGGCAAGAGGTACAGAAGTGTGAAAACCAACAAACACACACCTCCAGATTCAGGGACAGTTTCTTCCCGGCTGTTATCAGGCAACTGAACCATCCTCTCACCAACTAGAGAGCGGTCCTGAACTACTATCCACCTCATTGGAGACTATCTTTGATCGGGGTTTTACCTTGCACTAAACACTATTCCCTTTATCCTTTATCTGTACACTGTGGACGGCTCGATTGTAATCATGTGTTGTCTTTCCGCTGACTGGTTAGCGCGCAACAGAAGCTTTTCACTGTACCTCGGTACACGGGACAGTAAATGAAACAGTTACTGTAACAGCGCCGACAAACATCGTACGTTAACCCACTCATTCCCGCGATCGTTCTCCTAAACCTCCTCCTAAACAGAAACGGGGCCCAAAACGGCTCACAATCACTCTTTACAAGATTCAAGATTCAATAAGATTCAATGAAGAGGATTTCCAAAGTCTACAGAGTGATTTAGGCCATTTGGAAAAATGGGCTGAAAGATGGCAGATGGAGTTTAATGCTGATAAATGTGAGGTGCTACACCTTGGCAGGACAAATCAAAATAGGACGTACATGGTAAATGGTAGGGAATTGAAGAATACAGTTGAACAGAGGGATCTGGGTATAACCGTGCATAGTTCCTTGAAGGTGGAATCTCATATAGATAGGGTGGTAAAGAAAGCTTTTGGTATGCTAGCCTTTATAAATCAGAGCATTGAGTATAGAAGCTGGGATGTAATGTTAAAATTGTACAAGGCATTGGTGAGACCAAATCTGGAGTATGGTGTACAATTTTGGTCGCCAAATTATAAGAATGATGTCAACAAAATAGAGAGAGTACAGAGGAGATTTACTAGAATGTTGCCTGGGTTTCAACAACTAAGTTACAGAGATAGGTTGAATAAGTTAGGTCTTTATTCTCTGGAGCGCAGAAGGTTAAGGGGGGACCTGATAGAGGTCTTTAAAATGATGAGAGGGATAGACAGAGTTGATGTGGACAAGCTTTTCCTCTTTGAGAATAGGGAAGATTCAAACAAGAGGACATGACTTCAGAATTAAGGGACAGAAGTTTAGGGGTAATATGAGGGGGAACTTCTTTACTCAGAGAGTGGTGGCGGTGTGGAATGAGCTTCCCAGTGGAAGTGGTGGAGGCAGGTTCATTGGTATCATTTAAAAATAAATTGGATAGGCATATGGATGAGAAGGGAATGGAGGGTTATGGTACGAGTGCAGGCAGGTGGGACTAAGGGGAAAAACATTTGTTCGGCATGGACTTGTAGGGCCGAGATGGCCTGTTTCCGTGCTGTAATTGTTATATGGTTATATGGTTAATATTGCCATGTGTCCCAGATGGGACAACAAAATTCTTGCTTTGCTTCAGCACAACAGAATACAGTAGGCATGAATACAGAACAGATCAGCGTGTCCATATACCATAGAATATATATATATATATACACAAATACATAAGCAGATAAAGTGCAATAGGCTATTATAGTTCAGATTTTTGTTTAATAGTCTGATGGCTGTGGGGAAGTAGCTATTCCTGAACCTGGACGTTGCAGTCTTCAGGCTCCTGTACCTTCTACCTGAAGGTAGCAGGGAGATGAGTGTGTGGCCAGGATGGTGTGTGGGTCCTTGATGATACTGCCAGCCTTTTTGAGGCAGCGACTGTGATAAATCCCCTCGATGGAAGGAAGGTCAGAGCCGATGATGGACTGGGCAGCGTTTACAACTTTTTGCAGTCTTTTCCACTCCTGGGCGCTCAGGTTGCCGAACCAAGCCACGATGAGGGTGAGTTTTATCTCGACAAGCACCTCTAGATCATTAGAGCTCCGCCGAATGTGTTAAATTTCTAGCAAAGATAAATGCAGATGTATATGACAAGACAAACCAGTTAGGTTAGACTTAGAGAATCAGTTAATTCCTCTTGCTTACTGTTAAAAGCAACATTAAAAAAGCCTGTGGCAGCAATTGTCATGATAGGCATGTTTACCCCGCAATTAATAGGTGTGGTGCTCTTAAAGATTCCTTCAGCCAAGTTTAGAAACATAGAAACATAGAAATTAGGTGCAGGAGTAGGCCATTCGGCCCTTCGAGCCTGCACCGCCATTCAATATGATCATGGCTGATCATCCAACTCAGTATCCCGTACCTGCCTTCTCTCCATACCCCCTGATCCCCTTAGCCACAAGGGCCACATCTAACTCCCTCTTAAATATAGCCAATGAACTGGCCTCAACTACCCTCTGTGGCAGAGAGTTCCAGAGATTCACCACTCTCTGTGTGAAAAAAAGTTCTTCTCATCTCGGTTTTTTAAAGGATTTCCCCTTTATCCTTAAGCTGTGACCCCTTGTCCTGGACTTCCCCAACATCGGGAACAATCTTCCTGCATCTAGCCTGTCCAACCCCTTAAGAATTTTGTAAGTTTCTATAAGATCCCCTCCTCAATCTCCTAAATTCTAGAGAGTATAAACCAAGTCTATCCAGTCTTTCTTCATAAGACAGTCCTGACATCCCAGGAATCAGTCTGGTGAACCTTCTCTGCACTCCCTCTATGGCAATAATGTCCTTCCTCAGATTTGGAGACCAAAACTGTACGCAACTTTACTTGCTTTCTATTTTAATTGTAGAGATACAGTGCGGAAACAGGCCCTTCGGCCCCCAGTGTCCGTGCTGGCCAGCGATCCCCGCACACTAACACTATTCCATAACTAGGGAGCACAATTTTTACCTACAAACCTGTACATTTTTGGAAGGTTAATTGACTTTTGTAAATTGTCCCCAGAATAGAAAGCGGGATAGCATAGGACTATGTGGGCCGAAGGGCCTGTTTCCGTGCTGTATCTCTAAACTAAACACCACCCAGCCCTCCCTAGGTCATGTCACAAGTGATAGGAGCAGAATTAGGCCATTCGGTCCATCAAGTCTACTCCCCCATTCAATCATGGCTGATCTATCTCTCCCTCCTAACCCCATTCTCCTGCCTTCTCCCCATAACCCCTGACACCCGCACTAATCAACAATCTATCTATCTCTGCCTTAAAAATATCCACTGACTTGTGGCCTCCACAGCCGTCTGTGTGGCAAAGAATCCCACAGATTCACCAAGAAATTCCTCCTCATCTCCTTCCTAAAGAATGTTGCCTGGGTTTCAACAACTAAGTTACAGAGATAGGTTGAATAAGTTGGGTCTTTATTCTCTGGAGCGCAGAAGGTTAAGGGGGGACCTGATAGAGGTCTTTAAAATGATGAGAGGGATAGACAGAGTTGATGTGGACAAGCTTTTCCCTTTGAGAATAGGGAAGATTCAAACAAGAGGACATGACTTCAGAATTAAGGGACAGAAGTTTAGGGGTAATATGAGGGGGAACTTCTTTACTCAGAGAGTGGTAGCGGTGTGGAATGAGCTTCCAGTGGAAGTGGTGGAGGCAGGTTCATTGGTATCATTTAAAAATAAATTGGATAGGCATATGGATGACAAGGGAATGGAGGGGTTATGGTACGAGTGCAGGCAGGTGGGACTAAGGGGAAAAAAATTTGTTCGGCATGGACTTGTAGGGCCGAGATGGCCTGTTTCCGTGCTGTAATTGTTATATGGTTTATATGGTTATATGGTTTAAAGGAACCTTCCTCCTTTAATTCTGAGGCTGTGCCCTCTAGTCCTAGACTCTCCCACTAGTGGAAACATCCTCTCCACATCCACTCTATCCAGGTCTTTCATTATTTGGGAAGTTTCAATGAGGTCCTCCCCCTCATCCTTCTAAACTCCAGCGAGTACATGCCCAGTGCCATCAAACGCTCATCCAGCCCCTTCCTAAACGAAGGAGTGCCGTGCCCTCCGATCGCAGACTCAGCAGCCGTGTCGCTGATCTTTGCCTTGTCAGCGGTTCTGGATGCGTTACATTTGATTCTCTCTAATGAGTCACCCCATAAATAGGTTTGGGGCGTTGAAACCCTGAGGCACAATAACCAGTTGCAGCTTGCCAGGTGGCAAAAATAACCTGTTAGTCCCTACTTTCTGCATTCTGTTCACCGAATCCTCTATGTAATGTGACAGACACTGTGTCCGTGCTCACGTGTGTCCCTGGAGGGGGAACACACACACACACGCACACACACGCGTGTCCACGGGAACTCTAGAGGTCTTCCGTGAACGCTGGTCTCCGCGGTGGGGGGAGAGAGTCCGAGCGCATTGTTGATAAAAACACCACCATTGTATTATAATGATTGTCTGATGTAACGTGACTGTTACACCTGCAAATGCAAATACCGAATCAAGAGACTTTATTGCCATGTGTCCCAGATAGGACAATGAAATTCTTGCTTTGCTTCAGCACAACAGAGGCTTGGTTCGGCAACTTGAGCGCCCTGGAGAGGAAGAGACATGGAAACATAGAAATTAGGTGCAGGAGTAGGCCATTCGGCCCTTCGAGCCTGCACCATTCGCCATTCAATATGATCATGGCTGATCATCCAACTCAGTATCCCGTACCTGCCTTCTCTCCATACCCCCTGATCCCTCCCTGATCCCTTTAGCCACAAGGGCCACATCTAACTCCCTCTTAAATATAGCCAATGAACTGTGTGGCCTCAACTACCCTCTGCGGCAGAGAGTTCCAGAGATTCACCACTCTCTGTGTGAAAAAAGTTTTTCTCATCTCGGTTTTAAAGGATTTCCCCCTTATCCTTAAGCTGTGACCCCTTGTCCTGGACTTCCCTAACATCGGGAGCAATCTTCCTGCATCTAGCCTGTCCAACCCCTTAAGAATTTTGTATGTTTCTATAAGATCCCCTCTCAATCTCCTAAATTCTAGAGAGTATAAACCAAGTCTATCCAGTCTTTCTTCATAAGACAGTCCTGACATCCCAGGAATCAGTCTGGTGAACCGTCTCTGCACTCCCTCTAAGAGACTACAAAAAGTAGTAAACACTGCCCAGTCCATCATCGGCTCTGACCTTCCTTCCATCGAGGGGATCTATCGCAGGCGCTGCCTCAAAAAGGCTGGCAGTATCATCAAAGACCCACACACCATCCTGGCCACACACTCATCTCCCCGCTACCTTCAGGTAGAAGGTACAGGAGCCTGAAGACTGCAACGTCCAGGTTCAGGAATAGCTACTTCCCCACAGCCATCAGGCTATTAAACCTGGCTCGGACAAAAACTCTGAACATTAACAACCATTATCTGTTATTTGTACTTGATCAGTTTATTTATTCATGTGTGTATATATTTATACAATGGTATATGGACACACTGATCTGTTCTGTAGTCAATGCCTACTATGTTCTGTTGTGCTGAAGCAAAGCAAGAATTTCATTGTCCTATCAGGGACACATGACAATAAACTCTCTTGACTTGACTTAAGCAAAAATACAGAACAGTTCACAGTTCAATATAAACATAAATAAGCAGATAAAAGTGCCATAGGCTGTTATAGTTCAGAGTCTGTTTGTTGGTGGGTTTAATAGCCTGATGGCTGTGGGGAAGGAGCTATTCCTGAACCTGGATCTTGCAGATTTCAGGCTCCTGTACCTTCTGCCCGATGGTAGCGGGGAGATGAGTGTGTGGCCAGGATGGTGTGTGGGTCCTTGATGATGTTGGCTAGCTTTTTGAGGCAGCCACTGCGATAGATCCCCTCGATGGTGGGGAGATCAGAGCCGATGATGGACTGGGCAGTGATCACAACATTCTGCAGCCTTTTCCGCTCCTGGGCGCTCGGGTTGCCGAACCAAGCCACGATGCAACCGGTCAGTATGCTCTCTACTGTGCAACTGTAGAAGTTGGAGAGAGAGTCCTTCTTGACAAACCGACTCTCCGTAATCTTCTCAGGAAGTAGAGGCGCTGATGTGCTTTCTTTATGATTGCATCAGTGAGCTGGGACCAGGAAAGATCTTCGGAAATATGCACGCTCAGGAATTCGAAGCTCTTGACCCTTTCCACCAATAAAGTCCTCGAAAGGAAAAAAGGAGTGTGCACATGCAGTTTGATCCCAAGATGTCCAACTAGAGTCGCCAATTCTCTCTCTCCCAAATAATGGACAAAAGGTCAAAGGTCCGTGGCTGGGTGAAGGATGAGTCAGCCCCGGCGAAGGCCCGAAGGTCGGACAGCTAGGCCGGGCTGACCGACCGACGGGGCTACGGGCGAGGTGCTGCTGCTGCTGCTGCTGCTGCACTCCACGGGCTGCACTACGTCAGGGACGGGTCGAGGCTGACAGTGATCCGACGGTGACCCCAGTAGCAGCGGTCAAATACGGGACAAGGGTGTTCCCCATACGGGAAAAACCAATTTAGCCCATCATAGAAACATAGACAACAGGTGCAGGAGTAGAGGCCATTCGGCCCTTCCAGCCTGCACCATTCGCCATTCAATATGATCATGGCTGATCATCCAACTCAGTATCCCACCCCTGCCTTCTCTCCATACCCCCTGATCCCTTTAGCCACAAGGGCCACATCTAACTCCCTCTTAAATATAGCCAATGAACTGTGTGGCCTCAACTACCTTCTGTGGCAGAGAGTTCCACAGATTCACCACTCTCTGTGTGTGAAAAAAAAATGTTTTTCTCATCTCATCTCGGTCTTAAAAGATTTCCCCCTTATCCTTAAACTGTGTGTGTGGCCTCTGGATGCTTTCAAGAAAGAGCTAGATAGGGCTCTTAAAGATAGCGGAGTCATAAAAACATAGAAAATACTGTAGGTGAGGGAGTAGGCCATTCGGGCCCCTTCGAGCCTGCACTGCCATTCAATGTGATCATGGCTGATCATCCAACTCAGTATCCCGTACCTGCCTTCTCTCCATACCCCCTGATCCCTTTAGCCACAAGGGCCACATCTAACCCGCTCTTAAATATAGCCAATGAACTGTGTGGCCTCAACTACCTTCTGTGGCAGAGAATTCCACAGATTCGCCACTCTCTGTGTGAAAAAATGTTTTCCTCATCTCGGTCCTAAAGGATTTCCCCCCTATCCTTAAACTGTGTGACCCCTTGTTCTGGACTTCCACAACATCGGGAACAATCTTCCTGCAACTAGCCTGTCCAACCCCTTAAGAATTTTGTAATTATATGGGATGTCCCGGCTAATACTGGACAGTTGGCGAGCTTAGTCACTACCCAGGCGACTATTTGAGTTCCAGCCACAGAGGTAAATCTACAATCGCTCCACACAGCAACAATTCTTCCCGTCGGATGTTAGTGTGCGTGTGTATATATTTGTGTGTGTGTATATTTATGTGCGGGTATATTTTAGTTTAGTTTAGCTCAGAGATACAGAGTGGAAACAGGCCCTTCTGCCCACCGAGTAATGGAAACATAGGTGCAGGAGGAGTAGGCCATTCGGCCCTTCCGAGCCAGCACCGCCATTCAATATGATCATGGCTGATCATCCACAATCAGTACCCCGTTCCTGCTTTCTCCCCATATCCCTTGAGCCCTAAGGTGCTAAATCTAACTCTCTCTTGAAAACATCCAGTGAATTGGCCTCCACTGCCTTCTGTGGCAGAGAATCCCACAGATTCACACAACTCTCTGGGTGAAGAAGTTTTTCCTCATCTCCGTCCTAAATGGCCGACCCCTTATTCTTAAACTGGTTCTAGACTCCCCCTAACATCGGGAACATTTTCCTGCATCCAGCCTGTCCAATCCTTTAAGAATTTTACATGTTTCTATAAGATTCCCTCTCATCCTTCTAAATTCCAGCGAATACAAGCCCAGTCGACCCATTCTTTCATCATATGGAGTTAGCGCCAACCAGCGCAGCGGGTAGAGCTGCTGCCTCACAGCGCTGGAGACCCGGGTTCGATCCCGACTCCGGGTGCTGTCTGTACGGAGTTTGCATGTTTTCCCCGTGACCTGCGTGGGTTTTCTCCGGGTGCTCCGGTTTCATCCCACACTCCAAAGACGTGCAGGTTTGCAGGTTAATTGGCTTTGTGTAAATGTAAATTGTCTCCTAGTGTGTGTGTGTGAGGGGTTGGCATGGCTCAGTGGGTTGAAGGGCCTGCACTCCGGGAGTGAGGAGGAGCGTGCAGGAGGAGCGGTGAAGGTCGATGTGCAGAGCCGCAACGGACAGCGGTGCTCAGGTCGGCTATGCAGGTCGCGGGAGGCGCGGGGCACTAAAACTGGTGAAGGAACGACTGGATGCAGAGAGAGAGATAGAAAACTAGAAAACCTAGGTTCAGGATGCAGAGGCCATTCGGCCCTTTCGAGCCTGCACCGCCATTCAATATGATCATGGCTGATCATCCAACTTAGTATCCTGTGCCTGCCTTCTCTCTCATATGGGGAGACCCCTTAGCCACAGGGTCCTCTTAATTGGGGATGAACTGTGTAATGGCTTCTGTGGCAGAGGGTTCGAGATGGCCTCCTCTCTGCACCTATTGTAATTGGGACGTATCGATTGTAATTACGTATTGACTGCTAGGGGAAGGGAAGAAAGGAGAAAGAGGGGAGAGAGAGGGAAGGGGAGAGAGACAGACTGAGATCGCTTCTTTAAGAGCCCTATCTAGCTCTCCTCTTCAAAGTAGCCAGATAACTGTTAGAAGCTTTTCACTGTACCCAACTCGTTACACGGGACAATAAGCGGAACTGAAACTAGAAGCAATTGTGGACTCCTCTCTATTGACACAACTGCAGACAGTTCAGCTGTGATTAGCAGCCGCCCGTCCCCACCCACTCACTGTCAACAGTTATTTTGTTGGTCCCCACCCTAGTCCTTTGTCCTCGCCACTCATCTCTGCCTTTCTGCAACGTAACGCATTTCTCAGTCTTCCCAGATCATTCTTCTGGAATGTTAACTGTTGCTCTCCCCGCCAGAGATCCTCCAGCGAGCAAGACAGCCCCCTCGACGAAAAAGGCGTAGTACGTTCATGGGTCATTTTCGGCCCCATTTCCGTAACCGGCTTCCGTCTCCGCACCAAAGATCCTGTCGTAGCGGAGCAAAGATACTAGTGCGGAGACGGGAGCCGGTTACGGAAACATCCTGGTAAAAAATAAAAGTTATTTGGGAAAAATCTTCTCCTCATTTTCAGAATTTAAATTTATTAACACAAACTATTTAAGAGGGAGTTAGATGTGGCCCTTGTGGCTAAAGGGATCAGGGGGTATGGAGAGAAGGCAGGTACAGGAAACTGAGTTGGATGATCAGCCATGATCATATTGAATGGCGAATAGTGCAGGCTCGAAGGGCCGAATGGCCTCCACTCCTTCACCTATTGTCTATGTTTCTATGTAACGATCCAACAAGTTTTATTGCCACATAATAAAGTCACACTGCATGTTGACACCACTGTAACCAAAGATCCTACAGCGAGCAAGATAGATCACTGGATGAAAAAGACGTAGTACGTTCATGGGTGATTTTCGGCCCCATTTCCGTAACCGGCTTCCGTCTCCGCACCAAAGATCCCGTCGCAGCGGAGCAAAGATACTAGTGCGGAGACGGAAGCCGGTTACGGAATGTGTGTCTGTATGTATGTGTGTGTGTGCATGTGTGAGGGTGTGAGGGTGTGTGTGTGTGTGGGCGTGAGGGTGTGTGTGCGCGTGTGTCTGTGTGTGCGTGTGTCTGCGTGTGCGTGTGCATGTGTGTGTGTGTGTGCCGGTGTACTTGCGTGTGTGGGATTGTTTGTATGCATGTGTGTGCATTTGTGTTTGGGTGCATGTGTGTGCATGCGTGGGCGAGTGTGTGTGTGTGTGTGTGTGTGTGTGTGTGCGGTGTATGTATGCATGTGTGTGAGTGTGTGTGTGCCGGTGTACTTGCGCGTGTGTGTGTGTGTGCATGGGATTGTATGTATGCATGTGTGTGCATTTGTGTGTGTGTGCATGTGTGTGCATGCGTGGGCGAGTGTGTGTGTGTGCGCCGGTGTACTTGCGTGTGTGTGTGATTGTATGTATGCATTTGTGTTTGTGTGCATGTGTGGGCGAGTGTGTGTGTGTGTAAGGAGTGTGTATCTGGCCTCTAATCTCTGACACACCTGTGGTAGCCGAGTTATTTTGTGCATGTGGTTTATTCTGAGTGAACGGGTTAATTGTGGGGCCTTTGCAGGTGAGACGCTGCTGTGTCCGAGGGGTTCAATGTGGATGGCAGTCGGGGTGTGTAGCAGACCAGCTTCTGCCCTCACCCACTCTACAAAGCTGATAGCCCCACACCCTGCATGGCACTGATCACCATTGGCTTCGGGGCGGAGAGGAATTTGCAGCCGAGCTCTCACAGGCTGGGGGAATAAAAGGGAAAAACAAGCTTCAACAACACTCCCTCGGCCTCCGAGAAATCCGAGAGGCAGTGTTTATTTTTGCGGCTAGCGGGGCCTGCGGGCGCTGGTGGAACCGGTCTGGCGAGCGGCCCCGTCAACACGCAGAGCGTTCAATCTCGCAACACAAGGCATCCCTGCAGTCAGCAAACCCCCACGCAGCCCAACGTCGCTCGTCCCACAGTCGTGGAACTCACTGTCACAGACGGCGGGGGAGGCCACAAGCCAGCGGATGTATTTAAGGCAGAGACAGATAGATTAGTGCGGGTGTCAGGGGTTACGGGGGGGAAGGCAGGAGAATGGGGTTGGGAGGGAGAGATAGATCAGCCGCCATTGAACAGCGGAGTAGATGGGCCGAATGGCTTAATTCTGCTCCTATCACTTATGACCTTACGAGTGTGTGTGAGTGTGTGTGTGTGTGAGTGCGTGTGTGTGTGCGTCTGCGTGTGTGAATGTGTGTGAGCGTGAGTGTGTGTCTGTGTGTGTGTATGCGTGTGTGTGTGTGCGTATGCGTGTGTGTGATGCGTGTGCGCGTGCGTATGCGTGTGAGTGTGTCTGTGAGTGCGTATGTGTGTGTGTGTGTGCGTATGCGTGTGTGTGAGTGTGTGCATATGCGTGTGTGTGTGAGTGTGTCCCTCTGTGTGAGCACCATGCATGTATTCACGTGAGCTGCAGGCTGGGTTTGCCAGTTCAGTGGGTTGTGTGTGTGAGTGTGTGTGTGAGTGTGCGTGAGCTTGTGTGTGTGTGTGTGTGTGTGTGAGTGTGTGTGTGTGAGCATGTCTCAGTGTGTATGTGTGTGAGCGCGCGTGTGTGTGTGTGTGTGCGCGTGTGCGCGCGTGTGTGTGAGTGAATGTGTATGTGTGTGTGAGTCCGTTGTGTGTATGAGTGTGCGTGCACGCGTGTGTGTGTGTGTGTGTGAGAGTGTGAGTGAGTGTGTCCCTCTCTGCACCATGCATGTATTCACTGAGCTGCAGGCTGGGTTGCCAGTTCAGTGGGTTGGTGTGTGTGCGAGTGTGTGTGTGTGTGGCTGCCCTACCCATCTGCACACCAGCAGTCAGAGTATAACGTGGCAATCAGTGATCCGCTCGTGAATGATTATCTAACAAAGCCGCACCACACTAACGGTCCGCTCAGCCGAGCTGATTAGACGGGAACAAAGGTCGTTTATTATTGTATTTCATTCTGTGAATATATTAAAACAAAACGATCCTCTTTGTTAACTGAAGGTGGACGAAAATGCTGGAGGAACTTAGCGGGCGAGGCAGCATCTATGGAGAGAAGGAATTGGCGACGTTTCGGGTCGAGACCCTTCCGGGACCCGGGATCTCGGAGAAAACTCACGGGGAGAACGTGCAAACTCCGTACAGACAGCACCCGTAGTCAGGGTCGAACCCGGGTCTCTGGCGCTGTGAGGCAGCAACTCTACCGCTGCGCCACCGTGCCCCAACTAGTCCATGCCGCAGACCGAAATGTCCCAGCTAAGGGGATCAGGGGGTATGGAGAGAAGGCAGGTACGGGATACTAAGTTGGATGATCAGCCATGATCATATTGAATGGCGGTGCAGGCTCGAAGGGCCGAATGGCCTCTACTCCTGCACCTAATTTCTATGTTTCTATGTTTCGTCAGTTCTTGATCGTCAACGAGTTGTTGATTACTAATTTGCAACACCTGACAGTCTCTCTTCCCCTGCCCCCCCCATCCCCAAATTCCATCTCTGTTTGGATTAATCTTCTCGGGGAGAGGGGGGTCATGTTGCAGTTGTACAAGACGTTGGTGAGACCGCATTTAGGATATTGTGTTCAGCTCTGGGCACCATGTTATAGGAAAGATAATGTCAAGATTCAAAGGGTTCAGAGAAGATTTACGAGGATGTTGCCGGGACTAGAGGGTGTGAGCTACAGGGAGAGGTTGAGCAGGCTGGGACTCTATTCCCTTGAGCGCAGGAGGATGAGGGGGTGATCTTATAGAGGTGAACAAAATCATGAGAGGAATAGATCGTGTAGACGCACAGAGTCTCTTGCCCAGAGTAGGGGAATCGAGGACCAGAGGACACACTGTAGGTTCAAGGTGAAGGGGAAAAGATTTAATAGGAATCTGAGGGATAACTTTGTCCACACAGAGGGTGGTGGGTGTATGGAACGAGCTGCCGGAGGAGGTAGTTGAGGCTGGGACTATCCCAACGTTTAAGAAACAGTTAGACAGGTACATGGATAGGACAAGTTTGGTGGGATATGGACCAAGCGCAGGCAGGTGGGGCTAGTGTAGATGGGGCATGTTCGCCAGTTTGGGAAAGTTGGGCCGAAGGGCCTGTTTCCGTGCTGTATCACTCTATGACTCCAGGGAGTGAGGGAGCAGAGTGGGGCCCCTCGTGTGAGGGTGGGGACTGTGCAGAAGCTGCTCGCTGTCTCTCAGCCTGACGTGCTTCAGAGAGTTGTGGTCCAACCACATTCCAGGTCAGAGGAATGGTGTCGAGTGCACAGTGGTGCAGCGGGTAGTGCTGCTGCCTCACAGCTCCAGGGACCTGGGTTTGATCCTGGTCTCCGGTGCTGTCTGTGTATCTACAGTATATGTGAGTGTGTGTGCATACGGGTGGGTATGTGTGTGTGTGTGTACATACGGGTATGTGTGTGTGTACATACGGGTATGTGTGTGTGCACAGGTCCGTTTCTTTGTCTTTCTCTGTGTGTGTGCATGAGTGTGTGTGTGTGTGAGTGTGTGTGAGTGTGTGTGTGGGTGTGTGCATGTCTGTGTGTGTGTGCATGTGCATATGTATGAGTGTGTGTGTGTATGAGTGTATGTGTGTGTGTATGAGTGTGTGTGTGTGTGTGTATACGTATGTGTGTGTATATGTGTGTATGTGTGAGTGTGTGTGTATGAGTGTGTGTGTGTGTATGAGTGTGTGTGTGTGTGTATATATGTGTGTGTATGAGTGTGTGTGTGTGTGAGTGTGAGTGTGTATTTTTGTGTGCCTGTCTTTGCTCGTATATCTGTGTGCGTGCGTGTATATCTGTATATATCTCGGAGATTCGGAGGCTTACCGCAGGTCTGGTGGACAGTGACACTGGGAGCCCGCGGGTCCCTGCTGGGAGACCGCTTTTCGGGGCTTCCGCAACGGCGACTTCTCCCGCCCGAGTCGCGGGGTCGAGGATGACCTGGAGCGGGGCCTTACATCATCGCCCGGCGTGGCTTCAACGGCTGCGGGACTTTGTTAGCGCCCGCCAACAACAAGACCCGGAGCGTGGCCTTGCACCACCCGGCGCGGCGTTAATGGCCGCGGGACAATTGTTATCGCCCGCCGGGGGCTCTGACTCTGACTCTGACATCGGGGGGAGAGGGAAGTGCAGGGGAGAGATACGTTTGTTTTGCCTTCCATCACAGCGAGGAGGAGATGCGCTGTGATGGATGTCTGTGTAAATTGTGTTGTGTCTTGGGTCTTTTTTTTCTTGTATGTATGACTGCAGAAACAACATTTCACTTGAGCCTCTATGAGGTTCAAGTGACAAATAAATTGTATTGTGTATTGTATTGTGTGTGTGTGAGTGTATTTTTGTGTGCCTGTCTTTGCTCGTATATCTGTGTGCGTGAGTGTATATCTGTGTATAACTTCAGGTAGCCCTTGCTTTCTCTCTCCTTCCCCTTCCCAGTTCTCCAACTAACCTTACTGTCTCCGACTACATTCTATCTCTGTCCCGCCCCCTCCCCTGACATCAGTCTGAAGAAGGGTCTCGACCCGAAACGTCGCCCATGCCTTCTCTCCAGAGATGCTGCCTGTCCATGCTTGCAGCTGCCATCTTCTGGCGGGAAGTATATTGTCTGGAAATAGACACAAAATGCTGGAGTAACTCAGTGGGACAGGCAGCATCTGTGGAGAGAAGGAACGGGCCACTCATAATTGTGTATACTAGTGGACACAACGGCAACAATCTGGAACTCCCTCCCCCAACTGATTCGCAATTCCGTGTCCCTCACCATCTTCCAGTCCCGCATCAAGACCCATCTCTTCACCTCTGCCTATCATAGAAACATAGAAATTAGGTGCAGGAGTAGGCCATTCGGCCCTTCGAGCCTGCACCACCATTCAATATGATCATGGCTGATCATCCAACTCAGTACCCCGTACCTGCCTTCTCTCCATACCCTCTGATCCCCTTAGCCACAAGGGCCACATCTAACTCCCTCTTAAATATAGCCAATGAACTGGCCTCAACTACCCTCCGTGGCAGAGAGTTCCAGAGATTCACCACTCTCTGTGTGAAAAAAGTTCTTCTCATCTCGGTTTTAAAGGATTTCCCCCTTATCCTTAAGCTGTGACCCCTTGTCCTGGACTTCCCTAACATCGGGAACCATCTTCCTGCATCTAGCCTGTCCAACCCCTTAAGAATTTTGTAAGTTTCTATAAGATCCCCTCTCAATCTCCTAAATTCTAGAGAGTATAAACCAAGTCTATCCAGTCTTTCTTCATAAGACAGTCCTGACATCCCAGGAATCAGTCTGGTGAACCGTCTCTGCACTCCCTCTATGGCAATAATGTCCTTCCTCAGATTTGGAGACCAAAACTGTACGCAATACTCCAGGTGTGGTCTCACCAAGACCCTGTACAACTGCAGTAGAAGCTCCCTGCTCCTATACTCAAATCCTTTTGCAATGAAAGCTAACATACCATTCGCTTTCTTTACTGCCTGCTGCACCTGCATGCCTACCTTCAACGACTGGTGTACCATGACACCCAGGTCTCGCTGCATCTCCCCCTTTCCCAATCGGCCACCATTTAGATAATAGTCTGCTTTCCCGTTTTTGCCTATCCTTAGCCCCCACGTCCCCCTCCCTTTTCATCTGTGCTTGAATTGCCTCATATTGTGTTTTGAATTGAATTCTGTCTTTAATTTGTGTACTAGTCATGTCTCTACTATTTATTTCATAACTGCGTAGTCCAAATGAGGTCTAACGAGGGTGAAGTATAGCTTCTCCTTGACAGAAGTTGAACAATGATGAAAGTTGCGCCTCAGGAAGTTTAGGACACCTGTTGCTTTCACCGTTGCATGATGAGTCTGACCATTCCAACGCAGATCATTCTGCAATTTGATGCCAAGACACTTGGTTTGTTTGGATTCTTCAAGGGTGGCACCAAGGCTTTGACTTTGACATCGGGAGAAGAATGGAGAGCAGGGGGAGAGACAAGACTTTGCTTTCCATCACAGCGAGGAGGAGATTCACTGTGATGGTGTTTGTGTAAATTGTGTTGGTGTGTGTCTGGGTTCTTTTCTTGTATGACTGCAGAAACCAAATTTCGTTTGAACCTCGTGTGAGGCTCAAATGACAAATAAATGGTATTGGTATTGTGTTGTAAGTATATTGTAAGATGTTTCGCCTGGATTCCTCTTTCTGGTGACCTTCTCTCCAGAGATGCTGCCTCACCCGCTGAGTTACTCCAGCATTTTGTATCTACCCACAAGCACACACACAACGGTCTCCGGTGGGGAAGCACCGGCTCAGGACTCACCTTGTCTGCACATCTGGCCGCCCGCACTGGCGAATGCGGAGAGATGTGGTCCCGACCACGGGGGAAAATGGAGGAGGACTGACTAAACTTTATGCCTTCCACCACAGTGATGAATGCTGTGGTGGATGTTTGTGTTACATTTCTATTGTGTATTGTGTGTTTTTTTTTATTATTGTATCGCTGCTGGCAAATTCATTTCACTGCACTTTATGTGCATGTAACAAATAAATCTGACTTGACTTGATATATATATACACGCACACATAGAGAGATGCCAACTTGATTTTAATCAATAAAATGAGGTGTAGGACGGGGTGAATTGGTTGTGAAGGGGAATTATTTGGTGGTGTTTGGGGGGGGGGGTGCTTGTTGTTTGTAGGGGGTTTATTTGGTGGTGTTTGTGGGGAGGGAGTTATTTGGTGTTATTAGAGGGAAGGGTTATTTACTCCCTCCCCTAGGAAAATCTGACCACGCTGCTATTTTCCTGTTGCCAGAGTACAAACAGAGGATAGTTCGGGAAGCGGTAGAGACGAGGGATGTAAAGCGGTGGTCCGACCAGTCAGAGGCCATGCTGCAAGATGCACTGAGTGATGTCGACTGGAATATGTTCGAAGCAAGTTCCAGTGACATCAGTGAGTTCGCGGAAGCAGTCATGGACTTCATCGCAACAGTAACCGACAACATCGTCCCCACGGTAAGGGTAAGCACCTTCCCGAACCAAAAACCCTGGGTAGACAGATCTGTTCGTGTGGCCCTGAATGCTCGCACCGCTGCCTACAACTCGGGCTTGGCATCAGGAAACATGGACGTCTACAAGGCAGAGTCCTACCGACTGCGAAGGGCGGTGAAGGACGCAAAGAGAAGGTACAGGGACAAGATGGAGTTACAGATGGAGCAGCAGGACACCAGAAGCCTGTGGCAGGGGCTACGGATTGTAACAAACTACCGTAGCACCGCTCCCTCATCCGCATGTGCCGGCACCTCCCTAGCTGACGACCTGAACTCCTTCTACGCTCGTTTCGAGAGGGGCAACACCACTCCAGGTCTGCCGACTATCGACAATACCGACAGCGGGCTGGCTGCCGAAGCTGAAGGGAGGAATATGCACACATTCTCGCTGTCCGAGCACGACGTGAGGAGGGCACTGACACGGGTGAACACAAGAAAAGCTGCAGGCCCCGATGGCATCCCGGGGCGAGTACTCAAGTCCTGTGCTACGCAGCTAGCTCCAGTGCTCACTACATTATTCAACCTCTCCCTGGACAAGTCCGTGGTCCCTGCCTGCTTCAAAAAATCCATCATCGTACCGGTACCAAAAAATGCCTCCCCAGCCTGCCTGAATGACTACCGTCCGGTGGCCCTTACCTCGGTAGTCATGAAATGCTTCGAGAGGCTGGTGAAGAATCACATCTGCGCCTTCCTCCCTCGGAACATGGACCCGTTGCAGTTTGCATACCGTCCGAACAGGTCCACGGACGATGCGGTCTCCCAGGTCTTGCACACCGCTCTCTCCCATGTGGACAGCCAGAAGGGGGGCTACGTGAGGATGCTGTTCATAGACTACAGTTCAGCCTTCAACACGATAGTCCCCACCAGACTGGCCGGGAAGCTACTGGAATTGGGGCTCAACACCTCCCTGTGTGCCTGGGTCCTGGACTTTCTCACCGCCAGGCCCCAGGTAGTCAAGATGGGAGGGAATACATCGAAGTCCCTCACCCTGAGCACAGGATCGCCCCAGGGTTGCGTCCTCAGCCCCCTATTGTACTCTCTGTACACACATGACTGTGTGGCTAGGTTCAGCTCCAATTCAATAATTAAGTTTGCTGATGACACTGTGGTGGTGGGCCTGATCTCAGACAATGATGAGAGGGCCTACCGGGAGGAGGTGGCTGATCTGGCACTCTGGTGCCAGGAGAACAGCCTCCTCTTGAACATCAAAAAAACGAAGGAGCTGATCATGGACTTTAGGAGGGCACATCATCCGAGGACGTACACTCCATTGAGTATAAATGGGGATCCTGTGGATAGGGTGAACTGTTTTAAATATCTGGGAGTCCACATCTCTGAGGATATGACATGGACATCACACGCCTCAGCACTGGTGAGTAAGGCAAGGCAGCGCCTTTACCACCTCAGGCAATTGCGGAAATTCAGAGTGTCTCTGAGGATCCTCCAGTGCTTCTACGCAGCGGCGGTGGAAAGCATCTTGTCCGGGAACATTACAATCTGGTTCGGGAATTGCTCTGCCAAGGACAAGAAGGCTCTGCAGAGAGTAGTGCGTTCGGCCGAACGCACTATGGGAACTTCACTCACCCCCCTGCAGGAACTATACAACAAGAGGTGCAACTCCAGAGCAAACAAAATCATGAGAGACCCCTTCCACCCCTGCAACGGACTGTTCCAGCTGCTACGGTCAGGCAAACGCCTCCGTTGCCATGCGGTGAGAACAGAGAGGTTGAGAAGGAGTTTCTTCCCAGAGGCAATTCGGACTGTAAACGCCTATCTCACCAGGGACTAACTCCACAGAACGTTTTTCCTTCTATTATTTATTACGTAAAATAATATGTGTGATTGTGTTTAGAATTTGTTTGGTTGTTTTGTTGTTCCGTGAGCATTGCCACTTGCATTTCACTGCACATCTCGTATGAGCATGTGCCACTTTCATTTCACTTGACTTGACATGACTTTAGTATGTGTATGTGACAAATAAACTTGACTTGACTGTGACTGTGACTGTGTATGTGTGTGTGGGTATATATGTATGGGTGTTTGTGTGTGTGTGTGTGTGTGTGTGTGTGTGTTGGGGGGGGGGGATGTTTTGTAGTTTGGTGTTTGTGAGTATTTGGTGTTTTTTTGTTTCTTGATGTGTTTCTGTATTTGTGCGCAGGCGGGGGTTGGGCAGCCCCCCCCGGGTGTGGGGTCCTGGCAGACAAGATGGCGGTGTCGGGGAGGAGGCGCTGAGGACGGAGGGCGGCGCCGCCCCGGCCGCTGCTGGCAGTGAGCGACAAACCCCCGCGCTCCCCCCGCCTCCCTCCCTCCCTCCCTCCATCCCTCCCCGCGCTCTCACCTCGCCTCGCCCCGCCCCGCCCCGCCCGCTCCCCGGGCCCATGGAGGTGGTGGAGGGATGCCGCCTGCCCGTCCTCAGGAGAAACCAGGAGAACGAGAACGAGTGGCGTGAGTATCTAACATGGCGGGCGGGCGGGCGGGCTGGGTCCGACAACGACGGTGTGGGTGCAGTACCGACCTCCAGCCGCTAGTGTCGCTGCCGCTGGAGGACTCCTGTGGGTGCAGTACCAAACCCCCCGCCGCTAGTGTCGCTGCCGCTGGAGGACTCCTGTGGGTGCAGTACCGACCTCCAGCCGCTAGTGTCGCTGCTGCTGGAGGACCCCTGTGGTTGCAGTACCGACCCCCAGCCGCTAGTGTCGGTGCCGCTGGAGGACCCCTGCGGGTGCAGTACCGACCCCCAGCCGCTAGTGTCGCTGGGGCTGGAGGACCCCTGTGGGTGCACTGCCGACCCCCAGCCTCTAGTGTCGCTGGGGCTGGAGGACTCCTGTGGGTGCAGTACCGACCTCCCGTCGCTATTGTCGCTGCTGCTGGAGGACTCCTGTGGGTGCAGTGCCGACCTCCAGCCGCTGGTGTCGCCGCTGCTGGAGGACCCCTGTGGGTGCAGTACCGACCCTCCCGTCGCTATTGTCGCTGTCATTGGAGGACTCCTGCTGGTGCAGTACCGACCTCCCGTCGCTATTGTCGCTGCCACTGGAGGCCTGCGGGTGCAGTACCGACCCCCAGCCACTGGAAATCTCCTGTGGGTGCAGTACCGACCTCCAGCCCCTCCCACCGACCTCCCGTCGCTATTGTCGCTGCCACTGGAGGACTCCTGCGGTTGCAGTACCGACCCCCCAGCCGCTAGTGTCGCTGCCGCTGGAGGACTCCTGTGGGCGCAGTACCGACCCCCAGCCGCTAGTGTCTGGAGGACTCCTGTGGGTGCAGTACCGACCTCCCGTCGCTATTGTCGCTGCCACTGGAGGACTCCTGTGGGTGCAATACCGACCTCTCGCCGCTAGTGTCACTGCACCCAGAGGGGTACCGACCTCCAGCCGCTAGTGTCGCTGCCACTGGAGGACTCCTGCGGGCGCAGTACCGACCTCCCCGCCGCTAGTGTCGCTGCTGCAGGAGGTCTCCATAGGCTGTAGTGGCGACTTCACGCCGCTAGTGTCGCTGCAACTGGAGGTCTCCATACGCTGCAGTGGCGACTTCACGCCGCTAGTGTCGCTGCTGCAGGAGGTCTCCATACGCTGCAGTGGCGACTTCACGCCGCTGGTGTCGCTGCTGCAGGAGGTCTCCATAGGCTGCAATGGCGACTTCACGCCGCTAGTGTCGCTGCATCCACCTATTCCCACCTGTATCCACCTATCGCTCCAGAATTTGTCTCCCCCCCCCCCCCCCCCCCTCCCATCTCTCTTCCAACACGAGGGACAATTTTCAGCAAAGCCGACTAACCCCTGCACTGGAGACCTGACCTTTTCTTGTCGGGTTTCCGTTATCGTTGGGGCCGCAACGAGGAGCGGCCTCCAACAGGAAGAAGCCGGGGACTCTGGTGCCGATGACTCACCGTCGCGGAGCTGGCTGAGTCCGGAGCGGGTGGAGCGGTGGAGGAGCGTTGCCGCTGCTGCTGCTGATGCGGGGGCTGCTACTGCGGGTCTGCGGACGGCGGCACCGGGAGCCCGCGGGTCCCTGGAGGGAGACCGCTTTTCGGGGCTCCTGCAGCGGCGACTTCTCCCGCCCGAGTTGTGGGGTCGAAGAGCTCCTGGAGCGGGGCCTAACATCACTGCCCCGCGCGGCTTGGAACGGCCGCGGGACTCTGCGAGCGCACGCCGGGGGCTCTAACACCAAGACCCGGTGTGCGACCTCGCATCACCCGGCGTGGCTTTGATGGCCGCGGGACAATCGCCATCGCCAGCCGGGGGCTTTGACTTTGACTCTGACATCGGGGGGGGGAGAGAGTGCAGTGGAGAGATAAGTTTTTTTGGCCTTCCATCACAGCTATGTGATGGATGTTTATGTAAAATGTAATTATGTTGTGTCTGGGGTCTATTTGTGTGTAATGTATGGCTGCAGAAACGGCATTTCGTTTGGACTTCCAGGGGTCCAAATGACAATTAAATAGACTATTGACTATTGACTGCACCCGAGGTCAGGATCAAACCCGGGTCTCCGTCGCTTTGAGGCTGCGCTACCCCAGACTGTCGTGGTATCCGCTTACCTCCATTTGCGGTGTCTGGCTTCGAGGGCAGCCAAGAGTCGGGCATCTTAACTGACACGTTGTCTGCTCCTTTCCTTTCCAGCTCTGGCTGAGATCCTGAGCGTTAAAGACATCAGCGGAAGGAAAGTATTCTATGTCCATTACATTGACTGTAAGTATTCTTACTCTAACTCTCCCCGCAAGCTCCCTCTTCTCCTTAACCCTCTGTACTCTCTCCTTAATAGAGAGAGTACAGAGGAGATTTACTAGAATGTTGCCTGGGTTTCAGCAACTAAGTTACAGAGAAAGGTTGAACAAGTTAGGGCTTTATTCTTTGGAGCGCAGAAGGTTAAGGGGGGACCTGATAGAGGTCTTTAAAATGATGAGAGGGATAGACAGAGTTGATGTGGACAAGCTTTTCCCTTTGAGAATAGGGAAGATTCAAACAAGAGGACATGACTTCAGAATTAAGGGACAGAAGTTTAGGGGTAATATGAGGGGGAACTTCTTTACTCAGAGAGTGGTAGCGGTGTGGAATGAGCTCCCAGTGGAAGTGGTGGAGGCAGGTTCATTGGTATCATTTAAAAATAAATTGGATAGGCATATGGATGAGAAGGGAATGGAGGGTTATGGTACGAGTGCAGGCAGGTGGGACTAAGGGGAAAAAAATTTGTTCGGCATGGACTTGTAGGGCCGAGATGGCCTGTTTCCGTGCTGTAATTGTTATATGGTTATATATGGTTAACCCATCTCCACCACTTTGTGGCATCCTAAACAATTGGGTAATTGGAAGTGTCGATGTGTAACACTGGGGTGCAGTACCGGTTGGGACGGGTCTGTCTGTCTAGCACTGGGGTGCAGTACCAGTGGGGATCAGTACCCCATCACCTCCACCCCATTCTGGACATTGGACTTTGTGAAAACAGGCCCTTCGGCCCACCAAGTCCACACCGCCCAGCGATCCCCGCACATTGACACTACCCTACACAAACTAGGGGAAATTTTACACTTGCACCGAGCCAATTAACCTACAAAACTGTACATCTTTGGAGTGTGGGAGGAAAACGGAGCACCCAGAGAGGGGCCGTGAGGGTTGGTAGGAGGAGAGGAGGTCAGTGAGATATGTGGGGGGCAGATGGTGGAGGGCTTTGTAGGTGAGGACCAGGATTTTGTAGGTGATCCGGTGGGAGATGGGAAGCCAGTGAAGTTGTTTGAGGACTGGAGTGATGTGATGCCAGGATTTGGTGTGGGTGATGAGTCGGGCGGCTGCGTTCTGGACCAGTTGCAGTCGGTTGATGTAGGTGGAGCTGATGCCAAGGAGAAGAAAGTTGCAATAGTCCAGTTGGGAGGAGATGAAGGCATGGATGTCCATGGTTGGGGTGAGAGCAGTCCTTGGCGATGCTGAGCGCCCTTCGCAGACAACGCTTGCTTTGGACAGACTCAATGGAGGGGAGCGAGGCGTTGGGCAATTTTCACCACGCTCTGCAGTGCTTTCCGGTCGGAGACAGAGCAGTTGCCATACCTTACTGTGATACAGTTGGTAAGGATGCTCTCGATGGTGCAGCGGTAGAAGTTCACCAGGATCTGAGGAGACAGATTCTTGAGTCTCGAGTCTTGAGTTTCGTTCCGCTTCTCTCTCTCTCTCCAGTCAACAAGCGCCTGGACGAATGGGTCACTCCCGAGCGGCTGGACCTGAAGAAAATCCAGTTCCCTAAGAAGGAAGCCAAGACTCCCACCAAGAACGGGCTGCCGGGCTCCAGGCCAAACTCCCCCGAGAGGGAACTGGTAAAGAATCCCCTTGTTCTCTGTTGTACTTGCCCCTTAGTGCCCCCCCCCCCCCCCCCCCCTTCACTTCGCCCACCCTTCCCCACCAGCCGGGTAGACAGTGGTGGGGGGGGAGGAGCGGTCACGAGATGAAGCTTTGACAATAGACAATAGGTGCTGGAGTAGGCCATTCGGCCTTTCAAGCCAACACCCGCCATTCACTGTGATCACGGCTGTTCATCCCCAATCATAGGAACATAGAAATTAGGTGCAGGAGTAGAGGCCATTCGGCCCTTCGAGCTAATTCTGCTACCACCATCATAGAAACATAGACAATAGGTGCAGGAGTAGAGGCCATTCGGCCCTTCGAGCCTGCACCATTCGCCATTCGATATGATCATGGCTGATCATCCAACTCAGTATCCCGTACCTGCCTTCCTCTCCATACCCCCTGATCCCTTTAGCCACAAGGGCCACATCTAACTCCCTCTTAAATATAGCCAATGGACTGTGGCCTCAACTACCCTCTGTGGCAGAGAGTTCCAGAGATTCACCACTCTCTGTGTGAAAAAAGTTCTTCTCATGAAAAAAGTTCTCAATCAGTACCCCGTTCCTGCCTTCTCCCCATATCCCCTGACTCCGCTATCTTTAAGAGCCCTATCTAGCTCTCTCTTGAAAGCATCCAGAGAACCGGCCTCCACCGCCCTCTGAGGCAGAGAATTCCACAGACTCACAACTCTCTGTGAGAAAAAGCGTTTCCTCGTCTCCGTTCTAAATGGCCGACCCCTTATTCTTAAACTGTGTGTGTGTGTGTGGCCCCTGGTTCTGGACTCCCCCAACATCGGGAACATGTTTCCTGCCTCTAGTGTGTCCAAACCCTTAACACTCCTTGGGCAACGGGTAGATATGGGGGGGTGGTTTCCTCCATACAGTCCCATCACCGGTGGTCAGTCACAGTGAAGCATCACAAACAGTTCCCTACACCACATCGAAACATAGACAATAGGTGCAGGAGTAGAGGCCATTCGGCCCTTCGAGCCTGCACCATTCGCCATTCAATATGATCATGGCTGATCATCCAACTCAGTATCCCGTACCTGCCTTCTCTCCATACCCTCTGATCCCCTTAGCCACAAGGCCCACAGACTCACAACTCTCAGTGGGGGAGAAAGTGTTTCCTCGTCTCCGTTCTAGATGGCTTACCCCTTATTCTTAAACATGTTGGTCGGCGTGGGCAAGTTGGGCTGAAGGGCCTGTTTCCACAAGAGAGAGAGAGAGAGAGAGAGAGAGTTGGTTTATACTCTCTAGAATTTAGGAGATTGAGAGGGGATCTTATAGAAACTTACAAAATTCTTAAGGGGTTGGACAGGCTAGATGCAGGAAGATTGTTCCCGATGTTGGGGAAGTCCAGGACAAGGGGTCACAGCTTAAGGATAAGGGGGAAAATCCTTTAAAACCGAGATGAGAAGAACTTTTTTCACACAGAGAGTGGTGAATCTCTGGAACTCTCTGCCGCAGAGGGTAGTTGAGGCCACAGTTCATTGGCTATATTTAAGAGGGAGTTAGATGTGGCCCTTGTGGCTAAGGGGATCAGGGGGTATGGAGAGAAGGCAGGTACGGGATACTGAGTTGGATGATCAGCCATGATCATATTGAATGGCGAATGGTGCAGGCTCGAAGGGCCGAATGGGCTCTACTCCTGCACCTACTTTCTATGTTTCTATGTTATTCTAGAACCTGCCTTCTCTCCATACCCCCTGATCCCCTTAGCCACAAGGGCCACATCTAACTCCCTCTTAAATATAGCCAATGAACTGGCCTCAAACATTCTTAAACATGTTGGTCGGCGTGGGCAAGTTCAGATTCAATTTCAATTTTAATTGTCATTGTCAGTGTACAGTACAGAGACAACGAAATGCAAGTTGGGCTGAAGGGCCTGTTTCCACCAGAGAGAGAGAGAGAGAGAGAGAGAGAGAGAAGGATGGCAGGAGGAGGAAGTTGAGTGAGTGTAGTCCACTAGGGCCGCCATGCGTGCGAAGTTATGCCAAGTACACAAGTAACCTGATCTCTCTTCCTCCTCAGAAGAAGACACTCGATCTCTCTCTACACTCCTCGGCAGCAGGGATTGGGAAGACCATTCCAACACCGGTTGGTATAGCGTGTTTCTTCATGATATTGCCACCAGGCCCTGTGCCCTTGGTGCTGGTAGTGTAGTAACTGCCGGTCCATACAGTCCTCATGTTAATCTGCCCCTTCCCTGACCACTCCCTAGTCCATTCACTGCTGGAGAAACTCAGCGGGCGAGGCAGCATCTATGGAGAGAAGGAATTGGCGACGTTTCGGGTCGAGACCCGGAAGGGTCTCGACCCGAAACGTCGCCAATTCCTTCTCTCCATAGATGCAGAAAGAGTCTCGACCCGAAACATCACCTATTCCTTCTCTCCACACCCGCTGAGTTTCTCCAGCCTTTTTGTCCACCTTCGATTTTTTTTTTCCCCAGCATCTGCAGTCCCTTCTTAAACATTCCCCCTAGTTCAGGGTGACTCCGCACGGTTTAGTTAAGAGACACAGCGCGGAAACAGGCCCTTCGGCCCACCGAGTCCGCGACCAAGCCGATCTTCCGATCCCCGCACGTGGAATTTAGAAGGATGAGAGGGGATCTTGTTGAAACATATAAGATTATTAAGGGTACACAAAAAAGCTGGAGAAACTCAGCGGGTGCAGCAGCATCTATAGAGCGAAGGAAATAGGCAACGTTTCAGGCCAAAACCCTTCTTCAGAATCTCAGGTCTGAAGAAGGGTTTTCGGCCCGAAACGTTGCCTATTTCCTTCGCTCCATAGATGCTGCTGCACCCGCTGAGTTTCTCCAGCTTTTTTGTGTACCTTCGATTCTCCAGCATCTGCAGTTCCTTCTTAAACAAGATTATTAAGGGATTGGGCAGACTGGAGCAGGGGTCCCCAACATTTTTCGGCCCGTTTAATACAGCCCGCTTTAATAGCCCATAACAATGTCATTTAACTTAGTCAGGAACGGGGTACTGATTGTGGATGATCAGCCATGATCACATTGAATGGCGGTGCTGGCTCGAAGGGCCGAACGGCCTCTACTCCTGCATCTATTGTCTATAACTAATGATGAACAGATATCGGTATACCAGAACCAAACACAGTCAGTCCATGAGAAAAATATATGTACAAATTCAGATTCAACACAGGTTGAGAACCCTTGCACTAGAGGCAGGAAACATGTTCCCGATGTTGGGGGAGTCCAGGTCCAGGGGCCACAGTTTAAGAATTAAGTACAAGATACTGAGTTGGATGATCAGCCATGATCATATTGAATGGCGGTGCAGGCTCGAAGGGCCGAATGGCCTCTACTCCTGCACCTATTTTCTATTTTTCTATGATTCTAATTAGGGGTCGACCATTTAGAACGGAGATGAGGAAAAACCTTTTCACACAGAGAGTTGTGAATCTGTGGAATCTTCTGCCTCAGAGGGCGGTGGAGGCCAATTCTCTGGATGCTTTCAAGAGAGAGCTAGATCAGATTCAGATTCAGATTCAATTTAATTGTCGTTGTCAGTGTACAGTACAGAGACAACGAAATGCATTAGACAACGTTCTGCATAGATGAAGGGGATGTGGCGAGTCTGTGCGGAGTTTGCACGTCTCCCCGTGACCTGTGGTTTTTCTCCGGGTGCTCCGGTTTCCTCTCACACTGCAAAAACGTGCAGGTTTGTAGGTTATTTGGCTTGGTGTAAATGTAAATTGTCCCTAGTGTGTGTGTGTGTGTGTGTAGGGTAGTGTTAGTGTGCGGGGATCGCTGGTCGGTGCGGTCTATGTTTCTGCGCTGTATCTCTAAACTAATTGAAACTTAAACACACAAACCTTGCATCTAGTCTTGTCGCCAATTGTTGTGCAGAAGCCCATCACGCCCAGGGGCGAGAGGCCAGGGGTGACACAGTCTGTCTGCAACGTCCCCAATGTGAGTCTCAGGCCAGCAAATGCATTGAACCTCTCTTGGAGAACCAATGTTTAAGAAAGAACTGCAGATGCTGGAAAAATCGAAGGTAGACAAGAAGGGTCTCGACCCGAAACGTCGCCTATTCCTTCGCTCCATAGATGCTGCCTCACCCGCTGAGTTTCTCCAGCATTTTTGTCTATCTTAGAGAACCAAGTTCTCTTCGTTGAACAATGGAAGAACTGATCAGGGGAGCATTCCTTTTTGTTCCTGACGGTGACTTCAGTTTAGCGATACAGCCTGTAAACAGCCCCTTCGGCCCACCGAGTCCGTGCCATCCAGCGATCCCCGCACACTAACACTATCCTACACACACTGGGGACAATTTTGCATTCGTACCAGGCCAATCAACCTACAAACCTGCGCACCTAACCCTAACCCCACTCTGGTTGTGGAGATTAGGGCAGGTTTTCGAAAGCTCCTGTTAGACTGGTCAAGTATCGAGGAGAGGAGGGAGTTCCAGGGTCAACAGGCACAGAAACAAGCCCTTCGGCCCATCTCTCTCATGCCGTCCAATATACCCCATTCTAAACCAGTCTCATTCAATAGACAATAGACGCAGGAGTAGAGGCCATTCGGCCCTTTGAGCCAGCACCGCCATTCACTGTGATCATGGCTGATCATCCACAATCAGTACCCCGTTCCTGCCCTCTCCCCATATCCCCTGACTCCGCTATCTTTAAGAGCCCTATCTAGCTCTCTCTTGAAAGCATCCAGAGAAACCGGCCTCCACAGGCAGAGAATTCCACAGATGAGGGACTATCTTATAGAGGTGTATAAAATCACGAGGGGAATAGATCGGGTAGATACACAGAGTCTCTTGCCCAGAGTTGGGGAATCGGGGACCAGAGGACATGGGTTTAAGGAGAAGGGGGGAAAAGATTTAATTGGAATCTGAGGGGTAACTTTTCCACACACACTGTATTCTAGCCCTCTCGAAATATTCAATAGTCAATTTTATTTGTCACATACACCAGAAGGTGCAGTGAAATGAATTTGCCAGCAGCGATACACTTCAAAAAGATGGTGGGTGTATGGAACGAGCTGCCGGAGGAGGTAGTTGAGGGTGGGACTATCCCAACGTTTATAATAATAATAATAATAACTTTATTTATAAAGCGCTTTTAGACAAGATCAGTTACCACAAAGTGCTGTACATGGGAAGTCAACAAAAATGTTATTACAAACTACTAAAACCATTAAGACGACAGGACTATAAAAACAGTGAAAATTAAAAGACATTAAAAGCACTAAAACAGGAACAATGTCTCAGCCAGTGTCGAAAGCCAGTGAATAAAAGTGAGTTTTTAGGGAGGATTTAAAGATGGACGGTGAAGGGGCCTGTCTGATCTGCAGCGGCAAGGTGTTCCAGAGTGCCGGGGCAGCAACAGAAAAGGCTCTATCCCCTTAAGAAACAGTTAAGACAGGTAAACATAGAAAAATAGAAATTAGGTGCAGGAGATGGCCATTCGGCCCTTCGAGCCTGCACCGCCATTCAATATGATCATGGCTGATCATCCAACTCAGTATCCCGTACCTGCCTTCTCTCCATACCCTCTGATCCCCTTGGCCACAAGGGCCACATCTAACTCCCTCTTAAATATAGCCAATGAACTGGCCTCAACTACCCTCTGTGGCAGAGAGTTCCAGAGATTCACCACTCTCTGTGTGAAAAAAGTTTCTCCTCATCTCGGTTTTAAAGGATTTCCCCCTTATCCTTAAGCTGTGACCCCTTGTCCTGGACTTCCCCAACATCGGGAACAATCTTCCTGCATCTAGCCTGTCCAACCCCTTAAGAATTTTGTAAGTTTCTATAAGATCCCCTCTCAATCTCCTAAATTCTAGAGAGTATAAACCAAGTCTATCCAGTCTTGTCTATCCAAGACAGTCCTGAAGGGGCCTGTCTGGTGATCTGCAGCGCTCTATGGCAATAATGTCCTTCCTCAGATTTGGAGACCAAAACTGACGCAATACTCCGGTGCTCACCAAGCACCCTGTACAACTGCAGTAGAACCTCTCTCCTATCTCCCCTTTAAGAAAGTTCTTCTCATCAGTTAGACAGCCAGTACATGGGTAGGACAGGTTTGGAGGGATATGGGCCAAGCGCAGGCAGGTGGGACTAGTGTAGATGGGACATGTTGGCCGGTGTGGGCCTGTTTCCACGCTGTATCACTCTGTGACTCTGTAGCCGGGACGAGCTGGGCAATGGGTTCCACTACCGGCATTACCTCTTCTGTCTCTTTCTCCCCCCCGCGGTGTTGTGGACCAGGGCTTGCCCTACTTAGCAGCAAGTGCTAGTTTGCAAAGGGTCCCAGTCGACAAGCTACCTGACAGGACCAACAGCATCGAAAACGTCACCAAAAACTTGTTATCCGTGAGTTTCATTTATATTGTTTGACCTGTTGGTTTGAGTGCTTTTCTAAAAATAAAAAAAAAAGTTTAATGGTATCATTAAAGAATAAGGCTCCCCCCACTCATCCTTCTAAACTCCAGCGAGTACAGGCCCAGTCCCGTCAAACGCTCATCGTATGTCAACCCACTCATTCCTGGGATCGTTTACCAAGCCGATATACCTACATAATTAGCCAATTGTACAATATATTCATTGTGTGTGTCTGTGTGTGTGTGTGTGTGTGTATGTCTCTGTGTGTGTGTGTCTGTGTCTGTGTGTGTGTGTGTGTGTGTGCGTGCGTGTGCGTGGCCTCCCCTTTATTCTAAGACTGTGTGTGTGTGTGTGTGTGTGTGTGCGTGTGTGCGTGTGTGTGGGTGGCCTCCCCTTTATTCTAGGACTGTGTGTGTGTGTGTGTGTGTGTGTGTGTGTGTGTGTGTGTGTGCGCGTGTGTGTGTTGTGTGTGTGTGGCCTCCCCTTTATTCTAGGACTGTGTGTGTGTGTGGCCCCTGGTTCTGGACTCGCCCAACATTGGGAACATTTTTCCTGCATCTAGCTTGTCCAGTCCTTTTATAATGTGATATGTTTCTATAAGAGCCCCCCCCTCATCCTTCTAAACTCCAGTGAATACAAGCCTAGTCGACCCATTCTTTGACAGCCATATCCCTTATCTATAACACTACCCAGTTTAGCATTATCTACAAACTTGCTAATCTCATCCATCCAACATTGCTAACAATATCAAACAACAATGGGCCCAGGGTTATAGCTCGATTGGTTTGGTAAGATTGTAAACTTGCCCCCAGTGTTAGTGTGTGGGGATAGAAACATAGACAATAGGTGCAGGAGTGGAGGCCATTCGGCCCTTCGAGCCTGCACCATTCACCATTCAATATGATCATCCAACTCAGTATCCCATACCTGCCTTCTCTCCATACCCCCTGATCCCTTTAGCCACAAGGGCCACATCTAACTCCCTCTTAAATATAGCCAACGAACTGTGTGGCCTCAACTACCTTCTGTGGCAGAGAATTCCACAGATTCACCACTCTCTGTGTGTGTGAAAAAAAATGTTTTTCTCATCTCGACTTCCCCCTTATCCTTAAACTGTGTGTGTGGCCCCTTGTTCTGGACTTCCCCAACATCGGGAACAATCTTCCTGCATCTAGCCTGTCCAACCCCTTAAGAATTTTGTAAGTTTCTATAAGATCCCCCCCCTCAATCTTCTAAATTCTAGCGAGTACAAGCCGAGTCTATCCAGTCTTTCTTCATATGAAAGTCCTGCCACCCCAGGAATCAGTCTGACCTTAACGTTTTACAAAATGTTACATGGTCAGCTTGACATAGACTACAAGACCTACACCAAACCCAAACCAATTAGGAGCAGACGAGGGCATTCGATCCAATTTGTGATCCCAGCTACAAAGACAGACGTGTACAGCAATTCGTTCTTCCCCCGCACACACAATTAAAGCATGGAATAATCTCCACCCAACTATAGTTACCCAACCAGACGCAACTACATTTAAAGTAGCTCTTTCTTCCCAATAACCCTTTCTGGCTTAAGCCCTCCCCCCACCATCTCCACAGTTTAAATCCCATTTGGAATATTTTGGAGCACCAAGAAACCAAGAAACACTTTCATAGGATAGTGTTAGTGTGTGGGGATCGCTGGTGGAAAGGGCCTGTTTCCGTGCTGTATTTCTAAACTAAAAGCTAAACTAAACTTACGAGGATGTTGCTGGGACTCGAGGGGCCTGAGCTACAGAGCAATGACCCGTTACAAGACAATACAAGTGTATTCGTCACATGCGGCAACTAAGGCACAGTGAAATGAATTTGCCGCGCAGCGATAGGGAATTGAGAAAAAGAACACACAATACACTTCTTCTTTCGTGAGGCGTGAACAGCCTAAAGTTGTTGGGCAACTCGTTCTATTTGATCTTCCGTTTGTGCACGTCGAGTTGATTGCATTAGTCGGAACAGAGGAGGCTGCAATCTTCCGCCCCGCACGATACACAATAGCATTCAACACAAACATCGTGCCTCACATCTCCCCACTCCTAACACGAAGGGGCAATTTACAGAATGCTTCTTTGGTCTCTTGCAGAAAAGGAAGTTGGAAGCGGTCTCCCTTGCTACGCAGTGCTCCCCAGTAACTCCAGCAGCGGCAGCTCCAGAGATCCCAACGCCCGTCTACGCACAGGTGAGACTCAGCACAGTGTGTACTGGGATTCAACAGATTCAGATTCAGATTCAATTTTAATTGTCATTGTCAGTGTACAGTACAGAGACAACGAAATGCATTTAGCATCTATCTCCCCTGGAAGAGCCACATAGCAAACGATTTGAATAAATAATAATAAGTGTCCGTGGGGGGGGTGATTGGCAGTCACCGAGGCACGTTGTTGAGTAGAGTGACAGCCGCCGGAAAGAAGCTGTTCCTCGACCTGCTGGTTCGGCAACGGAGAGACCTGTAGCGCCTCCCGGATGGTAGGAGGGTAAACAGTCCGTGGTTGGGGTGAGAGCAGTCCTTGGCGATGCTGAGCCCCCTCCGCAGACAGCGCTTGCTTTGGACAGACTCAATGGAGGGGAGCGATCGAGGAACCGGTGATGCGTTGGGCAATTTTCACCACCCTCTGCAATGCCTTCCGGTCGGAGACAGAGCAGTTGCCATACCATACTGTGATGCAGTTGGTAAGGATGCTCTCGATGGTGCAGCAGTAGAAGTGGAGTGGAGGGTGGTGGTTGGGGGAGCGATGGAGTGGGAGTGGGGCGGCTGGAACGTCCACATTGACAACGGCAAATTGGCCTTCATAGCGAGAGGAATTGGATGAAAAAAAGGCCCATGTTCCCACTCCGCTATAGGATCTCTGACTGTAACTGTGTCTCGACTGACAGCTAGTGTCTAGAAGCATTAGTAATAAATGGTGAGTATACCCGGACTGGAGTATAGATCCGAGTGGTGTGTGTTAGTATTGGTTGACATATCGGTAGAGCAGGTCTACAGGAACCGAGACCTGAAACTAAAAGGTGGACACAAAATGCTGGAGAAACTCAGCAGGTGAGGCAGCATCTATGGAGCGAAGGAATAGGTGACGTTTCGGGTCGAGACCCGGAAGGGTCTCGACCCGAAATGTCACCTATTCCTTCTCTCCATAGATGGAAAAGGGTCTCGACCCAAAACATCGCCAATTCCATCACTCCATAGATGGAAAAGAGTCTCGGCCCGAAACGTCACCTATTCCTTCGCTCCATAGATGCTGCCTCACCCGCTGAGTTTCTCCAGCATTTTTTGTCTACCTTCGATTTTCCCCGCATCTGCAGTTCCCTCGTAAGCCTTTAGACCTGAACGCAAGCATGCAGTGAAGAAAGCAAATGGCACGTTGGCCTTCATAGCGAGTGGATTTGAGTATCGGAGCAAGGAGGCTCTACTGCAGTTGTACTGGTTGCCCAGGTGAGACCGCACCTGGAGTATCGCGTGCAGTCTTGGTCTCCTAATTCTGAGGAAGGACATTCTTGCTATTGAGGGAGAGCAGCGTAGGTTCACCAGGTTAATCCCCGGGATGGCGGGACTGACATGCAGTATGATGAAAGAATGGGTTGACTGGGCTTATATTCGCTGGGATTTAGTTAATTCCCAGGATGGTCCCGAGTCCGCGCCAACCAGCGCTCCGATCACCCCTCGCTCTAAACCATCAAAATTCGGGACAATTTACAATTTTTACCGAAGCCAATTAACCTACAAACCTGTACGTCTGTGGAGCATGGGAGGAAACCGGAGCGCCCGGAGAAAAACCCACGCAGGTCAGGTACAAAGTCCGTAGATACAGCAGGCTCGATCGATGGGCCGAATGGCCCAATTCCGTCCGATGGCTGATGAATCGATGTTTGAGTGGTTTCTGAAGGGCTTGTCGATTTCGGTGACCACCAGCATCATATCAGTGTCTCCAAAAGATTTTGAATATCCCAAAATCCAGCGGCAACAAAAACAAACGTCGCGACACTTGAAAAAAAACACCGCTCGTCACGGCGCAAATTTTACCGTGACCCGATACGCCAGTCGATGACGCCGGCAATCGCCGAAAAAAATTGCCAAGTGGGACAGGCCGTGAAGTGTGGAACTGAAAGGAGGAGGGTGACATTTGACATGAGGGGGGGGATCTTATAGAAACTTACAAAATTCTTAAGGGGTTGGACAGGCTAGATGCAGGAAGATTGTCCCCGATGTTGGGGAAGTCCAGAACAATGGGCCACACACACACACACAGTTGGGACGACAGATGGCACAATGGGCTAAGTGTTCGGCTGGCGACCGGAAGGTAGCCGGTTCGAATCCCGCTTGGAGCGCATACTGTCGTTGTGTCCTTGGGGCAAGACACTTCACCCACCTCTCCCTGTGTGTAAATGTAATGTAATTATGTGAAGCACTTTGGGGTCAATGCAAGTTGACTAAAAATGTGCTATATAAATAAGATAAGAGGGGGAAATCTTTTAGGACTGAGATGAGATGAGAAAAACATTTTTTTTTTCACACACACAGAGAGTGGTGAATCTGTGGAATTCTCTGCCACAGAAGGTAGTTGAGGCCACACAGTTCGTTGGCTATATTTAAGAGGGAGTTAGATGTGGCCCTTGTGGCTAAAGGGATCAGGGGGTATGGAGAGAAGGCAGGTACAGGATACTGAGTTGGATGATTGGCCATGATCATATTGAATGGCGAATGGTGCAGGCTCGAAGGGCCGAATGGCCTCTACTCCTGCACCTATTGTCTATGTTTCTATGAGGTTGTTCCTTTTTGATCCAGCAGAATGGTTCGGCACGTCGGCCGATGCCACAGGTGGCCGGGCGGAAGAGGAAGGCAAACTGCTTGGGGACCGATGAGGTGAGTTATCAGTTGTACAGGGCCCTACCTGGTGAGAGACCGCACCTGAAGTATGGTGCGCAGTTATGGTCTCCTCATTTGAGGAAGGACATCCTTGCTATTGAGGGAGTGCAGCGTAGGTTCACCAGGTTAATCCCCGGGATGGCGGGACTGACGTGCAGTATGATGAAAGAATGGGTCGACTTTCTCTCTAGAATTTAGAAGATTGAGAGGGGATCTTATAGAGACTTACAAAATTCTTAAGGGGTTGGACAGGCTAGATGCAGGAAGATTGTTCCTGATGTTGGGGAAGTCCAGGACAAGGGGTCACAGCTTAAGGATAAGGGGGAAATCTTTTAAAACCGAGATGAGAAGAACTTTTTTTCACACAGAGAGTGGTGAATCTCTGGAACTCTCTGCCACAGAGGGTAGTTGAGGCCAGTTCATTGGCTATATTTAAGAGGGAGTTAGATGTGGCCCTTGTGGCTAAGGGGATCAGGGGGTATGGAGAGAAGGCAGGTACGGGATACTGAGTGGGATGATCAGCCATGATCATATTGAATGGCGGTGCAGGCTCGAAGGGCCGAATGGCCTACTCCTGCACCTAATTTTTATGTTTCTATGTTTCTATGACTGGGCTTGTATTCGCTGGAATTTAGATGAGAGGAGATCTTATAGAAACATATAAAATCATTAAGGAATTGGACAGGCTAGATGCAGGAAAAATGCATGATTTTATACACCTCTATAAGATCACCCCTCATCCATTTGGAGAATGGAGCGGCTGGGCTTGTACACTCTGGAGTTTAGAAGGATGAGAGGGCACCTTATTGAAACATATATGAGATTGTTAGGGGTTTGGACACGCTAGAGGCTGGAAAAATGTTCCCGATGTTGGGGGAGTCCAGAACCAGGGGCCACACACACACACACAGTTTAAGAATAAGGGGTCGGCCATTTACGGCTGAGATGAGGAAACACTTTTTCTCACAGAGAGTGGTGAGTCTGTGGAATTCTCTGCCTCAGAGGGCGGTGGAGGCAGGTTCTCTGGATGCTTTCAAGAGAGAGAGAGCTAGATAGGGCTCTTAAAGATAGCGGAGTCAGGGGATATGGGGAGAAGGGGTCGGCCATTTAGGGCAGAGATTCAGATTCAGATTCAGATTCAATTTTAATTGTCATTGTCAGTGTACAGTACAGAGACAACGAAATGCATTATGAGATGAGATGAGGAAAATCTTTTTCACCCAGAGAGTTGTGAATCTGTGGAATTCTCTGCCACAGGAGGCCGATTCACTGGATGTTTTCAAGAGAGAGTTAGATTTAGCTCTTGGGGCTAACGGAATCAAGGGATATGGGGGAGAAGGCAGGAACGGGGTACTGATTGTGGATGACCATATTGAATGGCAGTGCTGGCTAGAGGGGCCGAATGGCCTGTACTCCTGCACCTGTTTTGTGTTTTTTTTGTTTTAAACTTCTCCCCCCCCTGGGGGCCACGTTGAACGGCCCCTCTGTGATGTCACAGTGGTAGTGGAAGGCGATGAGTTCAACTGCCTCCCCACCCCTAACTGCCTCGGCGTGGTCGAAGAGTGAGCGCGGTGGCCCCCCGCGGCCCGCTGGCCGTGCTCTCCTCACGCCCTGCCTCCCTCCCTCCCTCCCGCAGGACTCGCAGGACAGCTCCGACGGCATCCCCTCGGCCCCGCGCATGACGGGCAGCCTGGTGTCGGATCGCAGCCACGATGACATCGTCACCCGCATGAAGAACATCGAATGCATCGAGCTGGGCCGCCACCGACTGAAACCCTGGTACTTCTCGCCCTACCCACAGGAGCTGACCTCCCTGCCCGTCCTCTATCTCTGCGAGTTCTGCCTCAAGTACCTGAAGAGCCTGAAATGTCTGCAGAGGCACCTGGTAAGTGGCATGGAGCGTTGGGACTGTCTGAGTCGAGTTACTCTCTTCAGCGGTATGTTGTGGGCACATCGGTGTGTGGGAAGGAACTGCAGATGCTGGTTTCAAACCCAAGATAACCATATATAACCATATAACAATTCCAGCACGGAAACAGGCCATCTCGGCCCTTCTAGTCCGTGCTGAACACTTATTCTCCCCTAGTCCCATCTACCTGCACTCAGACCATAACCCCTTAAGAATTTTTCTATATTTCTCAGGGTTTTGATCACTTGTTCTTTCGCTTCTCTGCTGGGAGGGGAAAACTTGTTTCTATCTCTCTCCTTTTTCTTAAGACAGTCCTTCCTTCTCTTCATCGTCTCTTTCTTGGCTTGCTCTTACTTGTTCTATTTCTTGTTCTTCTCATTTCCGCCTTTTTTCTTTTGCTTTTCTGTCTCTTTTACGTTCTACTGCTGATTCTCTTCACTCCCTCTATGGCCAAGAATGCTCCTTCCAGCAGCAGCATTCCCCTTCCACATCATCTTCTCTTAACTGAAACAGCCCCCCTCCATCGACCCTCCCTTATGGTCGCGACTGCGACCTTATCTTTACTTGTCTTTTCCCCCCTTTCCCCACACATCTAACTCCTGGTCTTTCCGCGCTGGTCCTGGGGCAGTTACGAGCTCTTCGAAGGTGGAAGGGAAAACCGTGACGGGCACCCGAGAAGCCTCTGTCGGATCCTGGGTCTCCTCTCATACCGCATGCTACTGGTCGCAGACCATCCTGGATATACTGATGGAGCTGAAGTCGGAGAAACGGTGCGAGAGGTCTACAGAGCACCATCAAGTGCAGTGCGGAGGCGGGGGGGGGTGGGGGTGTGAGAGGGGGGTGGGTTAGAAAGGTCTAGGGCCTAGGAGTCAGGGCTCAGTTTTTGCTGCGCCTCTCCCAAGGATACTTCCCTCCGTCGGCGAGGATTTGTACGTGGCAGGGGGACGCTGTGTTACGCCGGAAGGTCGAGGCACAAATAGCTGGAGTAACTCAGCGGGACAGGCGGCGTCTCTGGGGAGAGGGAACGGGCGACCCTTCTTCGGTCTGGTTAGGGATCAGCGGCTGTACAGGGCGCCAGAGACCCGGGTTCAATGCTCACCACGGGTGCTGTCTGTATGTAGCAATGTTACAAAATTTTGAGATTTTAAAAATCAAGTCTGCAATTTATCCCATCAGATAAAGCTAACAATAAGTTTAATTTGACACCAAATTCACTTTCATATCTCAAGTATTACAAAAGTTATGGCCATTTTCATACTCGGAAATTAGCATCTTGTTCCCTATTGATTTTCAATGGACATTACAAAAAAGCTGTGATCTTGGATAATCAAAGGCCCATTTCTTAAGGAAAGATTAACATTTTTTAAATAAGCCTAAGTGTCCAAAGATTATTCACAAAAATCACAATATAACATGATTTTTATATCTAATTTACATTAATTTATAGGCCAAATGGAAGGAATTTTTAGTGTTCAATTGTAAATAAATGCCCATTTAAATCGGCTTTCTAGTGGGTTCATGTGAACGCGCTGGTTTAGAACGTTGACATCGCGCTGGATTAGTGCCCTCAAATGCCGAGAAAAATACTGCGGGATATAAAAAGCCCAAAATGAACTACTCGCTATAGATAACTTTAATTACAGGGTTATATATATGCCCCATTTAATGTAAAAATAAGGTACATACCTTTAAGTGTTTGCTTTATAAAACCCTGGCTGCGAGAGGTTGCAGAATGAGAGAGTAATTTTAAAACTATTATAACTATATTATCGAGGCCTATAAAACTAATAATACCTTTTGCGACCGGGTCTTGCAGCGATTTTTCGTTAATGATTTACTAGGCTGAACATCTGCGATTAGAACAGCCTAGTAAAAATCGCGTTTTAAACCCGCCCCCTCCAAACAGTGCCAAAATCGCCGACATGGCTGAGGGCAGATTCCCAATGACGATTCAGGTAGGTTTTGTAACATACCTACTGTATGGAGTTTGTACCACGCTCCAGGCTCGTCTTTTGGTAAAAATTATAAAATTGTCCCAAGTGTGTGTGCGTGTGTGGGATAGTCTTAGTGTGCGGGGATCGCTGGTCGGCGTGGACTCGGTGGGCCGAAGGGCCTGTATCCCTGAACTAAACTGAAGCTGCCTGCACAGTCACACGTTCCATATCTCTCCTGTGTCACTGACTCTCTCTCTCTCTACCCCCCCCCCCTCTCCTCTCCCTTCCCCTCCTCACAGTGAGATCAGCGAACTCACCAGCATCAAGAAAGAAGATGTCATCTCCACCTTGCAGTACCTGAACCTGATTAATTACTACAAGGTGGGCCCTGCTTGTGTCTGCGGAGGTGGCGGGGTGGTGAGGGGGGGGGGGGGGGGGGGTGGGGGTGATGGGGGAGTGCCCCACTGTGGGGGGGAGGGGGGGGGTGGAGGGGGGCTCGGGGGAGCTGACACCCCCCCCCCGATCCGGCGGGAGCTGATCGCCTCGACGCGGAGGGCCCAAACGCTGCCGGCTACGGGGGGTCAAGATCGTCCCGTCAACGGAAGACTCGACGTCCCCGACCGAGGAGAACTAAGGGAAGAGACTCGGAGTTTATTTTGCCTTCCATCACCATATAACAAACCATATAACAATTACAGCACGGAAACAGGCCATCTCGGCCCTACAAGTCCGTGCCGAACAACTTTTTTTTCCCCCCTTAGTCCCACCTGCCTGCACTCATACCATAACCCTCCATTCCCTTCTCATCCATATGCCTATCCAATTTATTTTTAAATGATACCAATGAACCTGCCTCCACCACCTCATTCCACACCGCCACCACTCTCTGAGTAAAGAAGTTCCCCCTCATGTTACCCCTAAACTTCTGTCCCTTAATTCTGAAGTCATGTCCTCTTGTTTGAATCTTCCCTATTCTCAAAAGGAAAAGCTTGTCCACATCAACTCTGTCTATCCCTCTCATCATTTTAAAGACCTCTATCAGGTCCCCCCTTAACCTTCTGCGCTCCAGAGAATAAAGACCTAACTTATCCAACCTATCTCTGTAACCCATCACGGTGAGGAATATGTAGGAGTGGTGGATGCTCACGTTAAAATGTGTTTTTGAGTGACTCGTTGCTTTTTAATTGCATGACTGACCTGGCCAGTGAAATATCTCGCTTGCCGCCAAACACACTGGTGCGATTCTGCTTCTGATTCTGTTCAGTTTTGGTCGCCATGTTAGAGGAAAGATGCCGTCAAGCTGGAAAAGGTGCAGACAAGATTTACGAGGATGTAGGTAGGCTCCAACTGCTGCGCCCCCCCTTCCGTGGTTATATCCACGCTCGGGTAGTGTTAGAGGGGGGTTTACACACTCTCTAGGGGTTCCCTGGGGTATTTCTGGGACCCCGGGGGGTGGAATGTATCCTTGACAAGGAATGTAACATCCTTGTCAACAACTAAGTTACAGAGATAGGTTGAATAAGTTAGGTCTTTATTCTCTGGAGCGCAGAAGGTTAAGGGGGGACTTGATAGAGGTCTTTAAAATGATGAGAGGGATAGACAGAGTTGATGTGGACAAGCTTTTCCCTTTGAGAATAGGGAAGATTCAAACAAGAGGACATGACTTCAGAATTAAGGGACAGAAGTTTAGGGCTAACATGAGGGGGAACTTCTTCACACAGAGAGTGGTAGCGGTGTGGAATGAGGTGGTGGAGGCAGGTTCATTGGTATCATTTAAAAATAAATTGGATAGGCATATGGATGAGAAGGGAATGGAGGGTTATGGTATGAGTGCAGGCAGGTGGGACTAAGGGGGAAAAAAAAGTTGTTCGGCACGGACTTGTAGGGCCGAGATGGCCTGTTTCCATGCTGTAATTGTTATATGGTTGTTTTAAGAGTGTTACATTTAAGAATATTTGTTTGGTTTATGATATTATTCCAATAATTGATCACATTTATTTTTGTTGGTTTTTAAAAAAAATAAACCCCCGCTCCATAACGTCCTCTTGCCGTCTCCCAGGGTCAGTACATACTCACTCTGTCCGAGGACATCGTGGAAGGCCACGAGAAGGCCATGATGAAGAGGCATCTCCGCATCGACTCCAAGTGCCTGCACTTCACCCCCAAGGACTGGAGCAAGAGGGGCAAGTGGTAGCCGGAGTGGACGGAGCCGACAGAGGGAGCGGGATCGCGCCTCTTAACCCCCAGAGGACTGGCCTCTCTAAACCCCCCCCCCCTCCCCGCAGCGCCGCTCTCCCGCGCCTACACCCTCCCCGGGCGCCGATGGCACGACCGGAATTGCCGCCGGTCGTGGGGGAGGGGGGGAGAAAGAGGTTCGGCGCACGGAAGGGGCCAAGCGGTTGGCCGTGCCGTGCCGTGCCGTGCCGAGCGGGCGTTTCACCGGGACCGTGTGTCGGTGAGCAGGCGGAGTTGGATTCCCCCTCAACACCCACTGTCACCGCACGGACTCTGTGGGGGGGGGCCCTGCCAGTGGACTGGTCTGTGATTATTTCCCCACCCACCCCACTGTAAACCCTCCCCTGTGTCTGTGTTAGGCTTGCAATGGCAGCAAGGGTTGTATAGGCTTTTTTTTTTAATACAAAATATGAATCCGGGGTTGTATAAAAAAGTAAATATTGATGTATCATGGTTGGGAGCGGCTGCCCTGAGTTTTTTTTACTGAGAGACCGTTTGATCTCCTAACGCCTGGGTCCGACACAGATGCCCCCCCTGTTAGTGGCTAGACCAAGGCAGACACCAAAATGCTGGAGGAACTCAGCGGGACAGGCAGCATCTCTCCAGAGAAACGTACATAGAGTAGTGAAAGGGATCGGACGGAGTGGACGTGGAGAGGGTGTGTTTCCACTAGTGGGACAGTCTAGGACCCAGAGGGCCAGGGTGGAAGATTGCAACCTTGCCATAGAGGGAGTGCAGAGACGGTTCACCAGACTGATTCCTGGGATGTCAGGACTGTCTTATGAAGAAAGACTGGATAGACTTGGTTGATACTCTCTAGAATTTAGGAGATTGAGAGGGGATCTTATAGAAACTTACAAAATTCTTAAGGGGTTGGACATGCTAGATGCAGGAAGATTGTTCCCGATGTTGGGGAAGTCCAGGACAAGGGGTCACAGCTTAAGGATAAGGGGGAAATCCTTTAAAACCGAGACGAGAAGAACTTTTTTCACACAGAGAGTGGTGAATCTCTGGAACTCTCTGCCACAGAGGGTAGTTGAGGCCAGTTCATTGGCTATATTTAAGAGGGAGTTAGATGTGGCCCTTGTGGCTAAGGGGATCAGGGGGTATGGAGAGAAGGCAGGTACGGGATACTGAGTTGGATGATCAGCCATGATCATATTGAATGGCGAATGGTGCAGGCTCGAAGGGCCGAATGGCCTCTACTCCTGCACCTAATTTCTATGTTTCTAACCTTCACGTGGTCCGACCTGTTTCGACTAATGCAATCAACTCGACGTGCACAAACGGAAGACCATGTGTTCAAGAAGGAACTGTGCAGAACTGTGGAAAATCGAAGGTAGCCAAAAATGCTGGAGAAACTCAGCGGGTGCAGCAGCATCTATGGAGCGGAGGAAATAGGCGACGTTTCGGGCCGGTCTGAAGAAGGGTTTCGGCCCGAAACGTCGCCTATCTCCTTCGCTCCAATAGATGCTGCTGCACCCGCTGAGTTTCTCTGGCATTTTTGTCCACCATCAAATAGGCCGAGTTGTCCCGACGTCTTTAGGCTGTGCACGCCCACACGCGCAAGGAGAAGCGGGATGACTAGAGGGCACAGCCTCAGAATTGAAGGACGGACATTCCTTTAGGGAGGAGACGAGGCGGAATTTTGTTGGCCAGAGGGGGGGCGGTGAATCTGTGTGGGATTCTTTGCCACAGACGGCGGTGGAGGCCACAAGTCAGTGGGTATATTTAAGGCAGGGATAGATAGAAACATAGAAACATAGACAATAGGTGCAGGAGTAGAGGCCATTCGGCCCTTCGAGCCTGCACCATTCGCCATTCAATATGATCATGGCTGATCATCCAACTCAGTATCCCGTACCTGCCTTCTCTCCATACCCCCTGATCCCCTTAGCCACAAGGGCCACATCTAACTCCCTCTTAAATATAGCCAATGAACTGTGGCCTCGACTACCCTCTGTGGCAGAGAGTTCCAGAGATTCACCACTCTCTGTGTGAAAAAAGTTCTCCTCATCTCGGTTTTAAAGGATTTCCCCCTTATCCTTAAGCTGTGTGTGGCCCCTTGTCCTGGACTTCCCCAACATCGGGAACAATCTTCCTGCATCTAGCCTGTCCAACCCCTTAAGAATTTTGTAAGTTTCTATAAGATCCCCCCTCAATCTCCTAAATTCTAGAGAGTATAAACCAAGTCTATCCAGTCTTTCTTCACAAGACAGTCCTGACATCCCAGGAATCAGTCTGGTGAACCTAGATAGATAGATAGATTCTTGATTAGTGCCGGTGTCGGGGTTATGGGGAGAAGGCAGGAGAACGGGGTTAGGAGGGGAGACCCTTCATCTATGGAGCGAAGGAATTGGCGACGTTTCGGGTCGAGACCCTTACGGGTCTCGACCCGAAACGTCACCTATTCCTTCGCTCCATAGATGATGCCTCACCCGCTGAGTTTCTCCAGCATTTTTGTCTACCTATGTGTGAAGACACTCACTTGAATTCAGAAGTTTAAAAGCAGTTTATTTCTGTTTGGGGAGGGGCACCAACATCGCTGGAGGGTGGAAGATTAGACGGAGGAAGAGGAGTAGCTGCCTGTTGTCTGTCGCGGTGATCGGGAGCAGAGCGCCTCGTTACTCTCCCACAGCAGCGTGAATCTGCAACAACAAAAAACACAACACAGATTCAGATTCAGATTCATTTTAATTGTCATTGTCAGTGTACAGTACAGAGACAACGAAATGCATTTAGCATCTCCCTGGAAGAGCGACATAGCAAACGATTTGAATAAATAATAATAAGTGTCCGGGGGGGGGGGGGGGGGGGGTGGTGATTGGCAGTCACCGAGGTACGTTGTTGAGTAGAGTGACAGCCGCCGGGAAGAAGCTGTTCCTCGACCTGCTGGTTCGGCAACGGAGAGACCTGTAGCGCCTCCCGGATGGTAGGAGGGTAAACAGTCCATGGTTGGGGTGAGAGCAGTCCTTGGCGATGCTGAGCGCCCTCCGCAGACAGCGCTTGCTTTGGACAGACTCAATGGAGGGGAGCGAGGAACCGGTGATGCGTTGGGCAATTTTCACCACCCTCTGCAATGCCTTCCGGTCGGAGACAGAGCATTTGCCATACCATACTGTGATGCAGTTGGTAAGGATGCTCTCGATGGTGCAGCGGTAGAAGTTCACCAGGATCTGAGGAGACAGATGGACCTTCTTCAGTCTCCTCAGGAAGAAGAGACGCTGGTGAGCCTTCTTGATCAGAGTAGAGGTATTGTGGGTCCAAGAGAGGTCATCGGAGATGTTGACTCCCAGGAACCTGAAGCTAGAAACACGTTCCACCTCCGTCCCGTTAATGTGGATGGGGGTGTGCGTGCCGCCTCTGGACTTCCTGAAGTCTACAATGAGCTCCTTGGGGGCCTGAGCTACAGGGAGAGGTTGAGTCGGCTGGGTCTCTTATTCCCTGGAGCGCGGGAGGGATAATAGGGTGTCAGGGGTTATGGGGAGAAGGCAGGAGAATGGGGCTGGGAGGGAGGCCCTTCTTCATCGATGGAGAGAAGGAATTGGCGACGTTGCATCCCCAATCAGTACCCCATTCCTGCCTTCTCCCCATACCCCCTAACTCCGCTATCTTTAAGAGCCCGATCTAGCTCTCTCTTGAAACATAGAAACATAGAAATTAGGTGCAGGAGTAGGCCATTCGGCCCTTCGAGCCTGCACCGCCATTTAATATGATCATGGCTGATCATCCAACTCAGTATCCCGTACCTGCCTTCTCTCCATACCCTCTGATCCCCTTGGCCACAAGGGCCACACCTAACTCCCTCTTAAATATAGCCAATGAACTGGCCTCGACTACCCTCTGTGGCAGAGAGTTCCAGAGATTCACCACTCTCTGTTGAAAGCATCCAGAGAACCGCCCTCTGGGCCGAGAATTCCACAGACTCGCAACTCTCTGTGAGGGAAAAGTGTTTCCTCGTCTCCGTTCTAAATGGTTTACCCCTTATTCTTAAACTGTGTGTGTGTGTGTGTGTGTGTGTGTCCCTGGTTCTGGACTCCCCCAACATCGGGAACATGTTTCCTGCCTCTAGCGTGTCCAAACCCTTAATAATCTTATGTTTCAATAAGATACCCCTCTCATCCTTCTAAACTCCACAGAGTGTACAAGCCCACAGCCGCTCCATTCTCCAAATGGATGAGGGGGTGATCTTATAGAGGTGTATAAAATCATGACAGGAATAGATCGGGTAGACAGACGCACAGAGTCTCTTGCCCAGAGTAGGGGAATCGAGGACCAGAGGATACGGGGTTAAAGGTGAAGGGGGAAAATGATTTAATAGGAATCTGAGGGGGTAACTTTCCACCAAGCCGAGGGTGTGGTGTGTGTATGGAACGAGCTGCGCGCGGAGTTAGTTGAGGCTGGGACTTCCCAACGTTCTAAGAAAACAGTTGGACCAGGTACAGGGATAGGACGGTTTGGAGGGATAAAGACCAAAGAAAAGAAAAAAAAATTGGAAACAAAAAGGGAAAAGAAAGAGAAAAAGGGAAAAAAAAAAAAAAAGCAAAAAAAAGGGAAGGAAAGTGAAAAAGGGGAAAGGAAAGGGGACAGGGAAACCAGGTTGAAAAAGGGAGGAGGGGAACAGAAGTGGGGTGAAGAGAAGGAGAATAAAGGAAACAAGAAAGGGGGGTGATGGAGTTTACCGAATGGGGGGGGCTAGGAGGGGGACAGAAGGGGGGGGGAGGAGGGGACAAAGGGGGGGGGGAGAGGAGGGGAACATAAAGGGGGGGATAGGGGGGACAAGGGGGGAGGAGAAGGAGGAGGGGACAGCAAGTGGGAAAAAAAAGGAAAAGAAAGGAAGGGAGGGAAAAAAAGAAAAGGGGGCCAGTCACACATCAGGATAATTAGGGGATGGGGACCGAAGGGGGGGGATAATTCAAAGGAAGTGACTATAGGGGGGAATAAAAGAAAGGGACAGGGAAGAACGGAAGGAGGGGGATAGGAAAAAAAAAGAAAGGGGACGTTGGAGGGGGGGAGACAGGAGCGGGGAGTTCAGTAGGGAAAGGTAAAAGGGGGAGGGGGGAGAGGGGGAAAAATGAAAAAGAAGGGTAAGGAGGGGAGAAGAGGAAAGAGGAAGGGGGACTAAGGGGGGGAGAAAAGGGGAGAGAGGTGGGGGGGGGGAGATAGGGGACAGGAGGGTGGGAGAGGAGGGGACAGGAGGGTGTGGGAGTAGGAGGGGACCAGAGGGGGGGTGAGAAGAGGAGGGGACGAAA
>NW_026576281.1:0-128732 GCF_028641065.1 Leucoraja erinaceus
GTACTAATGCAATCATCTTTTCCCTTGGCAGGGTAATAGTCATTTGGACTGAGTTAATTGTGAAACCCAGGTAGTCCATTATCGTGGATGGATTTAACTTGGATTTATCTGGATGTAAGACGAACCCTACAGTTTCTAGGAGCTGTTTAGTAGCTGATACTGCTGCTACAGCCAATTCCATAGTTTTCCCAACTATGAGGATGTCGTCCAAATATGCCATGACTATATGATTAAGTTTCCTTAACGTTGCCATGGCTGGTTTTAATATTTTAGTGAATAGTCTTGGGGCTGAAGTAAGCCCATTAGGCAGTGCTTTATACTGCCACAGCTCCCCCATCCAGATAAATTTAAGGTATCTGCTATAATCCTTATGTATAGGTACCAGATAGTAAGCATCTTTGAGATCAATGCTTGCCATATAGTATCCTTTGGAAATCAGTTGTCTAGCAGTCACAAATGTTTCCATTTTGAAATGTATATACTTAACAAAATCATTCAGGGATGTTAAGTCAATGATGATGCGACATCCACCATCTTTTTTAGTTTTTGTAAATATGTTGGAAACAAATTCCAAGGGCTCATGTTTAGTTTTTCCTATGATCCCTTTGTTTATAAGTCTCACCAGTTCAGCTTGTCCCTCCTGTTGTTCTTTTTTGGAGAGAAAAAATACCCTTTCGGGCCGGTGTTGAACTGGCGGTATTTTTGAAATAAATTCAATTTTATACCCTCCAATGCTATTGAGTATATATTTATCATAAGTGATCAATGCCCATGCTTCTTTAAACAAGTGTAACCTTCCCCCTGTTAGTAAGGCACCCTTATTCTCTGTATGCTGGTAGGAACCAGATCCACCTACCTCCATGGTTATTGACGACTTTGTGATTTCTTTTTCCTTAGTGCTTTGCCTTGTCGACGTGCTGGCGATGTTGGGGGGAGGCACATTTTCCAGGGGGTCCGCGGCGGGCCCTGACCTAAAAAAGGTCTTTGGGGATAGTGCGGCCCCAAGCTTTCACCAGTCCCATGTTCCGGACGCCGACTGGTGGATGCAGTGGTGTGCTGCCGCCTGGGTGTGAGAAATGTTCTAGGTTTGCTTGTCGCTGGGCCTGCCCTCATGAGGCTGAAGGTTTTGGATGCCTCCTCCATATCCTTGAGCTGTTTGTTGAGGTCGTTTCCAAATAATAACGAATCCGATTCCATAGATGGAGTTTTGCACAAGCCGGCAAACTTTGGGTTGAGGGCAGGTCTGATGTTTTCCCTCCGAAGGTTGTTCAACTCAAACTGAGTTGTACACATTAATGCGAGTACATCCTGCTGGTGTGTACTCATCTCCTCAGTCTGCACACAACGAGCATAGGCTGTGATGGCCGACGTGAGGAGGCGAAGTATCCGCTGGAGTTTTACCTCTTGTGCCCGTATTGGTCCCCCCACATTTCCCCAGATTTGACTGTTGAGACTCTTAACCTTAAGAGCCTCGCAGTTGTCTGGTGCTGTGTGCTCCTCCAGCACTTGGGCGAGCACCTTCTCCTGTAGAGGCTTGTTCGACAGGTGATTTATACTAGCCGCCATCCTCGGCTCCAAAGGTGCTCCAACCCGTGGGGTAGCAACAAAACGATCCACAACACCCAGCAGCTGTTCCTGTTCCTGCACACCCTGCACACTCCCGATTCCTTCCGCCTGCCCCTTTTCCAGACCAGCCCTGCCCTGGTCACCAATGCTAGCCTCCAGTTCTAGGTCTGAGGTTACAAAGGGAAGTGCCGGACTCGACACTATGGAGGAGGCGCCTGTCCTGTCTGCCCGAGAGCGCTGCTGTTCTCGGTAGACCATCCCCTCCAAGAGCTGCTGAATGCAACTCAGGCGGTTGTCTCTCCTCCGTTTTGGGGAGGACATTTCCCCCTCCGACGAGTCGGAGTCGACCGGCCGATTAGTTTTCCGGGTTGCTTTCCCAGCCCGCCGTGCAGGCTCTGGCGTGACTGGGACCGGCTCGGTCTCAGGGATTGCAAACCGCTCCTCGAGCCGTACTACTGCCGGTTGCTGCCCCGCTGGAATAGGCTCCTCCGGTGGAGTTAGAGCACGGGCAGTTTTCTGAGGGAGCTTCCTGCGTTGAGACATTTTGCTCTGCAAAAACACTAACGCCAACTCTCCTCCGGTTAGTCCCAACGCACCGTCCACTTACCTGACGGTCCGTTTTAAAGTGCAGCTGGAGAGCCTGACTCCAGCTGCCGCCGCTGTTGCACTGCTGGGCGTAATGCCGCGCCTGCGCCCTGAGCGGGCTTCTTCACGAAGTCACTCACGTGACTCCGAAGTAAAATTGGCATTAAACATAGCGTGATAGTTTCTAGTAATTTCAATTCCCAAATATTTGAATTTTTCTGTGGCTATTTTAAAGGGGAATTTCAAGAGATGTGTTGAGTCTTTCGGTTTTATCGACATAATTTCACTTTTGTTCCAGTTTATTCTGTATCCTGAGAAAGATCCAAAGTTCTCAATTAGATTTAATATGTTTGGTATACTGATTTGGGGTTTTGTGATATACAGTAGTACATCGTCTGCATATAAAGATATTATGTTATTTGAATATTTTGTATTATAATCGTAAATATCCGGGTGTGTTCTGATTTTTTTCAGCTAAACATAGAAATTAGGTGCAGTAGCCATTCGGCCCTTCGAGCCTGCACCGCCATTCAATATGATCATGGCTGATCATCCAACTCAGTATCCCGTACCTGCCTTCTCTCCATACCCTCTGATCCCCTTAGCCACAAGGGCCACATCTAACTCCCTCTTAAATATAGCCAATGAACTGGCCTCGACTACCCTCTGCGGCAGAGTGTTCCAGAGATTCACCACTCTCTGTGTGAAAAAAGTTCTTCTCATCTCGGTTTTAAAGGTTTTCCCCCTTATCCTTAAGCTGTGACCCCTTGTCCTGGACTTCCCCAACATCGGGAGCAATCTTCCTCGGTTCAATTAAAGGTTCAATAAAGGTTCAATTACCAGAGCAAATAACAGCGGTGATGATGAACATCCTTGTCTATTGCCCCTTGATAATTGGAATTTCGTAGATAGTATATTATTAGTTAATATTCTAGCCGTGGGTTTGTTATATAATAATTTTATCCATGCGATGAAGTTCTCTCCCATTTGAAATTTTTGCAATACTTTAATCATATTATCCCATTCTACTTGATCAAACGCATTTTCTGCGTCCAATGAAATGATAGATAACTCTTGTTCTTGAGGTGTGTGAGAGTGCATTATGTTAAGCAGACGTCTCAGGTTATTAAATGAATGTCTCTTAGGTACAAATCCCGTTTGATCCTCATTTGTTGCCCCGGCATTGGGAGAGTCCTCTCAGCGGCGGAGCCACGTGGAACGGCCGCTTCCTTACCAGAGACCGCGGCTTCCGAAGCCGACAAGGGATTAATTTTGTGTCCAATAAGAAATAGTCAATTCGTGAATAAGTTTTATGAACTGATGAGTAAAATGAGTATTCCCTACCACTTGGATTTGCTATTCTCCAAACATCAGCTATGTTGTTATTTTTTACATAAGTATTTAAAAATTCACAGGTCTTAGTTTTAACAAGACGCTTCCCTACCTTTATTGATTTATCTAAGTATGGGTCTATAACACAGTTAAAATCTCCCCCCATTATTATATTTTGATAATTATGCTCTGCGATTAAATCTATTATTTTCTTAAAAAATTGTGGGTTATCAAAATTATGCGCGTAAATATTTATCATAGTTAATGGTGTATTGTAAATTTCTCCCGTGACTATAACGTATCTTCCCTCTTTATCAGATATGGATTTCTTTAATTTAAAAGGTATACCCTTCCGAATTATAATGGCCGTGCCTCTTGCTTTAGAGGTGAATGAGGAGTAATAGGTTTGACGTATCCAGTTTGCCTTTAATCTGATCTGAGTTTGTTGTTTCAAATGTGTCTCTTGGAGGAAAGCAATATCCATATTTAATGATTTTAATTGTGCCAGATTTTTACCCCTCTTTAATTGGCTCGTTCGCACCTCTGATGTTCCAACTACAGAAAGTGAGACCTCCGATATTTATTCAACTATTATCTTGCATTGGCTATTATTACCAGACTGTATGATTCATGTGATGCAGCCAAGTATCTCGGAATCCCGATTCCAGAGTTGTCCTTCATAATTTCTGCAGTAGTTTTACATCTCCTGACACTATTAAATATAATTAAGGGAAAGAGAAAAACATAACATAAAGTGTACATAAAAATTGCTAAGTCATACAACACATAATTGTGAATAAACAAAAAAAGTGAGTGTAAGTTCTCAAAAAAGCGATATCTTACAAAAAAGCCACCAATGGTAGCAAGGATTGTTTTTAAATTGACCTCCGCCGATGAGATTATGCACTGGGCCTTAGGGGGGCTATTAAAGTGTGACCCAATGTTAGTCGGTTCCCTCTAGTTGTAACCAAAATTATCATATCAGGTCAATTAATAGCTGAACAGTTTAAAATAGAATAAAAGAGAAGCTAGAAGATTTGGACTAAAATAAAAGTAATTATGGGTTAAATTACCTCGTCAATAATTACACTTTTCATTAACCTGTATGTTAGTTAATTCATAATTAATATTTAAAATATATGTCTAACCTCCCCCATCCTTCCTGCTATATAGTTAGTCGTGTTAGTATAGTACATTACGCCTTTAACGTTAGTTGAGTTTATTGCTCGTAAGTAGTTAGTTAGTTAGTTTAGTTATGTTATATGTGTAAATAATAGGTCATATAGTGTTGGACAGATGTATCATATCATGGCCATTTCAAAAGGGGACACTCATAGTTCTCAGGGCTGAAGGACTTGGCAACGAGCCTGCGACCTTGAGCGATCTGTGCTTTCAGTTCAGAAATTTAATTTGGCCTGTGTTATTGAAAAACACATTCTTGCCAGATAAGCCTGTCTGGTAACCGACTGAACAGTTCTAGTGTCTTAATTGAAACAGAAAAAACAAGTTCCACAGATAAATGGCTATTATTCTGTTCCTCCTTGAATTTTGTTTAAAATCTCCTGGGCATATTTGCAAGCAGATCTGGGTCCGTGAATGAGCGTTGCTTGCCGTTAAACAAAATTAGCATTTTCACTGGATAGATCACACCATAATGAACTTCAGAATGTCCATATAAAACACTGCTTGCCCTTTTAAACTCGCGTCTTTTTGCCAGAATTTCCCGAGGATAATCCCTGTAGAATCTTACGATATTATCAGCGAATGTAAGATTTTCTCCATAGGGTATCTTCTTTAATAGATTTTCCAAAGTTGAAATGTCGAGGAACTTTACGATAATTTGCCTTGGTGAAGCACTAACATGTTTTTGGAAGCGACCCACTCGATGAGCCACATCTATCTTTGGTTTTTCTGGCAGTTTGAAAACATCTTTAAGTAGATTAGTGATAAAATCACGCATTTGAAAGCCGTGTTCAGCACCCTCTTTAACTCCTATTATTCTCAGGTTTTGCTTTCTTGATTTGGCTTCTAAATCTTGATGTTTCTCATTCAGTTTATTCGTTAGCTCCCAATTCATATCGTGTTGTTTTTTCAAACCTGTTATTTCATGGCTCATCTGTTCCATTTCACCCTCCATCTCTTCCATCAAATTTTCGGTGTCTGTTAATTGCTTCAGCAGGGAGTCATGTTTATTGTTATAATCTCTCTGCATACTTTCCAATTCCTTCGCAGTCCTCGACTCCAAATCTTTAAACTGCTGGTTCAGGGCTACATAAAGCTCTTTTACTTCGCCGCAGCTATTATCAATTTTCTTAGAAAGATTGTCCTCCATAGTGGAGAAGTTGTTCTGTATTGTAGAGTTCATTTTGGCAAATTGCTTCTGAAGATCTTTAGTAATGTCTTTAATAATATTAGCTCTTACCGTTTCTTCCCAGCTTTTCATTTCTTTCTCCTTTGTATCACTTCTCGCAGTCATATCGCTTTGTTGGTTGTTGAGGCTGCAGTTCCTCTTCCAAACTTTCAAAAGTGGGTTCAGGAGTGGTTTCAAACTCATCCAGAGCTTTTTGGAGCTGGAGACTGATTGTAGTCTTCTTGGGTCCTCTCTGACCTCTTCTCTTTTTCATCCGATTTTTACCGATAAAATCGTTTTAAATCCCGAATCCACCAGCACCATTTGATAGAATCAGTACCCTCGACGTTCAGGAATTTTTTAAATCGTAATGTAATGTAAGAGTTTTTAAATCGATCCTGGCATGGGAGTCGACTTTAAACACGATTTGGTTGGAGGAGAGATCAGTGCAGCTGCCTTCACTGCTTTATAGCAGCCACCGGAAGTCAAGATTTTTTAAACACTCAGAACTTTTTTATTTTTCATCGATGGGATAAATCCTCAGGGCCTGCTCAGCGGAGGACTGTGAGTAAAATGGCCAAATAATCACAGTGATACAGGGTAGCACTTTTCCTAAAATCAATATACAGCGCAGACAGGAAGTGGTCAAGATGAGACTTTTAATTAGTTGTTACCTTCTCTCAATTAACAATGGCAAGGGGCGGGGCCGGCAGTCCCCCTCGGATAGGTGGTGGCGTCAGGGCGGGCAGATGTGCGGGTAGGCAGCTCGGCACCGCCAAGTTGGTGCGGTGCATCGCCCCCACCCACCCCCTCCCCCACTCACACCCCCACTTACAACCCCTCCACTGATCCCATACCCACCCTACCCCCAAATTACCCCTCCCACTCACTGCCCCTCCCCCACTCACCCCCGCCCCCCCCCCTGCACTCACCCCCCACTTACTGCCCCCACTTACCTCCCCCCACTCATGCCGCCCCCATGTGACTCAGAGCCAATCACCAGCAGCGCCATACCGGCAGTCCCCATCGGATTGGTGGTGATGTCAGGTGCGAGTGGCGGGAGTACGTCATGACGCAGGGTGGCTGGTTGGCGGACATGTGGGCGGGCGGCTCGACGCGGTGCCCGGATGCTCGTTGACCCCAGGTCAGCGCGGACCCCCCTACTCCCATGTGCTTCCTCACTCCTCCTCTCCCCCTCACCAACTATTTTTCCCCTCACAATGTCCCTCCCTTTACTTTAAGCGTCCTCATCCCCTTCCCCACTTTCCCTCCCCGTTTCCCCGTTTCCTCACCACCTCTCCCTTCCTCCCTTCACTCCACCCACCTTCCCCTCATCCTCTCCCCCTCCACCCGTTCCCCTCCACATCCCAACCTCCCTCACTCCACCTCTTGCTCCCCTTCAAGCACTAGTAATGTTGACACGTTAGTAATGTCCTGTTTGCCAGCTTGTTGACCCTCTGTGTTCCCCTCCTGTAGCGCTTAGAAGCCGTTGCTGTGGACGGAGAGACGGGGACATTAGCGGCCATTGAGCGTGGCCAGGGTGCCGGTGAGCCCCTCCCCCATCTGCTCGGTGTGCGGGCTGAGCTTCGAGGAACTGAGCTTCGATGGAGGACCACATGGCTGGGAACAAGGAGAAGCGTTATGAGTGCAACGTGTGTGGCAAGGCTTGGCAGAGCCCAAGACAACTACAGATCCACCAGCGGGTGCACACGGGAGAACGCCCCTTTGACTGCTTGGAGTGCAACTTGAACTTTGCTAGCTATGACAGCCTGCTGGAGCACAACCGCGTGCACTCCGACGAGAGGCCCTTCAACTTCTCCAACTGTGGCAAGAGCTTCAAGGCAGCGCACGCCCTGAAGGTCCACCAGTGGGTGCATGCGGGCGAGAAGCCCTATGGCTGCTCCACCTGCGGCAAGGACTTCAAGACGGCACAGGAACTGCAGATTCACCAGCGGGTGCACACAGGCGAGAAGCCCTATGGCTGCTCCACCTGCGGCAAGAGGTTTGCCCAGTCGTCCGGTCTGCAGGTGCACCAGCGGGTACACAGCAACGAACGGCCCTTCACCTGCTCCAACTGCGGCAAAGGCTTCAAGTCGTCCACGGAACTGAAGGGACACTGGCGCCTGCACACCGGGGAGCGGCCCTACACCTGCAGCGACTGCGGCAAGGGCTTCACGCACTCCCACAGCCTGCTGGTGCACCAACGCACCCACAGCGGTGAGCGCCCCTTCATATGCGCCCAGTGCGGCAAGGGCTTCACCCGCTCCACCTATCTGCTGGTGCACCAGCGCACCCACACCGGCGAGCGCCCCTTCACCTGCGCCCAGTGCGGCAACGGCTTCACCTGCTCCACTCGGCTGCTGGCCCACCAGCGGGTGCACTCCAGCGAGAAGCCCTTTGGCTGCTCCGACTGCGGCAAGGACTTCAAGACGGCGCAGGAATTGAAGATTCACCAGCGAGTGCACACGGGCGAGAAGCCCTATGGCTGCTCCACCTGCGGCAAGAGCTTTGCCCAGTTGTCAGGGCTGCGGGTGCACAGGCGGGTACACAGCAGTGAGCGGCCCTTCACCTGCTCGGACTGCAGCAAAGGCTTCAAGTCGTCCTCGGAACTGATGGTGCACAGGCGCCTACACACCGGGGAGCGGCCCTACACCTGCAGTGACTGCGGCAAGGGCTTCACCCGCTCCGACAGCCTGCTGGTGCACCAGCGCACCCACACCGGCGAGCGGCCCTTCACCTGCACTCAATGCGGCAAGGGCTTCACCCGCTCCTCTAGGCTGCTGTCCCACCAGCGGGTGCACGCCAGTGACCGTCCCTTCCCTAGCCCAGTGTGTGGACAGCACTTTACCATGGCCTCCCAAACCCTGTCTCTGGGTGCATTTTTTTCCCCCCATCTCAGTCCTAAATGGCCGGCCTCTGGTTCGGGTCTCCACCGCATCCTCGACTCCAAACCTACCTGGAGTGGCCGGCCAAGCACAGCCGCCGACTATTCCTCTGGACACAGCCCAAGAAGCTGCTGGGGAAGGCGGATGCCAAGGCTTGCTCCCCTCCCCCCTCTCTCCTTTACTGCCCCATCCTCATCTACCTCTGCTCCCCCCCCCTATCGCCCCTCTCTCCGCTCCCCCATCCATCCCTCCCCAACCCTCCATCCCCCAACGCCCCTCTCTCCCCTGTCACCCATCCCTCACCTCCCGACCCTCGCTCTCCTCCCTTCTGGGCCCGCTGCACCCTCAATTGTGAAAGCCGCCAGCCAGCTTGATTGGCCTGACCTGTACTGCATTTCTCGATAGGTCGGGATAGATACTTCTTGGTCACCATGGACCGAAGGGCCTATTACCTGCTGTTTACCTCTATGTAAGATTAGCCTTATGGGACATTACCAACTGGATGGACCGAAGGGCCTGTTCCTGTCCTGTGCATCTCAATATTGGGATAGGTTATTGGCGGTCACCATGAACTTGAAGGGCCTATTTCCTTGCGGCATGGCTCAATGTTGGGTTAGACTTATTGATCACTACCAACTAGATGGGATGAAGGTTTCCTGTCCTGCATTGCTCAATCCTGGGATAGGTACTTGGCGGTCACATTGATATTGATAGGCCGAAGGGCCTAAACCTGTGACAAGATATGGGGCATCTTGGTCAGCATTGATGTGTGGGGCCGAATGGCCTGTTTCTGCACTATGTCTCCTTACCCTTCCCCTCCTTATTTGATTTCTTTTTTGTCTACTTTTCACCCCCAGCCTTAGTCACTTACTCCACCCTTCCGCCCACCACCCCTCCCTCACCAGTATCCACCTATCACTCGCCAGACTTTTCCAACAATGGTCTATCCTACATTTTCCTTGCCCTCCATCCCCATTGTCTCGTTCACACCTTACACTTCCTTATCTCTGTATCTCCCTCTCCCTTGAAGAAGGGTCTTGACCCGAAACATCGCCCATTCATTCTCTTCAAAGATGCTGCCTGACCCGCTGAGTTACTCCAGCATTTTGTTTGTATCTTCAGTCTCCACACGGAGCTGCCCTGCAGACTCTTCCTCCTCGAGGAGCTAAGACTGATTCAGTGAGAGCTCAGAGCGGTCCCCAGGAAGAGCTAAGGCTGGTCACCACGCAGAGCTTCGTGTTGGTCTGCTCCTGAGCCTGGTGGTGGTGGTGGCCATTCGCGGGCCAGGCGCTGCTAGCCCCTTCCTCCTGACCCGTGTGTCCCGGGAGTGGGCGCTGGAATCCCCGCCGCCCCAAGGAATGGATTAAGCATCAACAAATCTGTCGTCAACGCTGTAAATACATGGAGAAGCTGCTGCATATAAACACGTTGCAGAGCCGTGAGAGACGAGGACGGGAGGGGGGAGACTAGTGGGGAGAGGGAGATGGGAGGTGGGATAAACGGATGGGAGGGGGTGGTGGAGATTGGGGAGGAGAAAGAGAGGAGTGCGAGAGAAATCGGGTGAGAGAATGAGAGGTGGTAAGAAGGGAAGGGAAGAGAGGGTGGGGGTGACGGAGGTTGTGGGAGAGATGGGGATGTGGAGAGATGGGGACAGTGGGGAGAGGAGGGACAGAGGGTGGGGAGAGAGAGAGAGAGAGGGGTGGGGTAAGAGACAGAGGCTGGGGAGAAAGGGGTGGGGTGGGGTGAGGCTGCAAGTGGGGGGGAGGAACAGAGCACCCTCCTGTCTGCACACAAACCTGTTACAATTCACGTTAAAACCCACGGCCTATTTGTGTTCCCTTTGCCATAGAATGGTGATGGAAACACATCACCACTTGTGCAAGTTTGTAAATATTCTGTCTTTATATATTTCAGATTTTTACCTCAACCTATTTTTTGAAATAAAATATATGATACATATATATGAGTATGTTTTACAATACTGTAGAGATTTCAGCACAGAACATTAAAATTGTCCTATCACTGTTTCAAATAGTATGGTGTTAATTTTTTCAGGGATTGTTACTCAAATGTGCACGAGATGGTAGAGATAAAATCAAGTTAGGAATTAAATTAATTCCCTGATTCAACCAGTTTCTATCTCAAAAATATCCATTTTATAGGACACCAAAAATGTGACATGCTTTGACACAATGAAATAAAGAGGCAATTTCTGCATTCATTTCATTATAATTCAAAATATTTTCAGGTTTGTTGCTTTGCAGAGATGAATGTTTCACAGTACTAAGCAAAACATTTGATGAATTTGACATTAAGTGCCCTGAATGGCCATATTTCAAAGAGTGTAACAGTGGCTACTCTTGTTGTCCACCCTATTTTAGAGTAACCACCGTTACTCCACAATGGTACATTAAGACCAAAGAATTTCCCAAGGAGATTGAAAATTTTCTAGTTTGAAGAGCTCAATAGATAATGAAATTAGGAGCAGAAAGTAACGTTAATATCAAGATTCTCTAAAAGCTGCTGCATGCCAAAATTAGTGAATATTTTTGGTGTCCACCATCACATGCGTAACACCAGCATTTTACAGTAGTTATATTTCCATCAAATTATGTAACTGCAGTCTCTTATTATGTATGGTCAATTACTTCCATAACGTTTCTTCAAAACATGAGAAGGAAATGACAAATAAAAGAAATACTGGAAGAAACAGGAGCTAATTTCATTTTGGTGTCCACTTGGACAATGTATAACGTGCGCATGTTTCAGTAGATAACAAGTATGTTTGGTCACATACTCCATGTTTATAGCAAGAAAGTACATTTGTATGTTGAAAAACAGCAAAAGGGAAGAAATCAGCTATCATGCTTTAGAAAAACATGACTTTCTAAATTATGTAACGGTTGTTATGGTGGACACCAAAAATAAAGTAAAAAAACAAGGAATTTTGTTCATTAATGACATTTTCTCAAACTTCATGAACTATCTCTCCCTGTCATATACTGCCGCTGACGGTTTTTGATTCATCTGAATCGTGTTGAAATAATTTATTTGTGAACCTGTTTTATGTATGATGTCACACATTTTGTACCTAGTAAAAACACACATATATATATATGTAATATATATGTATATAAATAGAAATATATGTATATATATAGAAACATAGACATAGAAATTAGGTGCAGGAGGCCATTCGGCCCTTCGAGCCTGCACCGCCATTCATTATGATCATAGCTGATCATCCAACTCAGTATCCCGTACCTGCCTTCTCTCCATACCCTCTGATCCCCTTAGCCACAAGGGCCACATCTAACTCCCTCTTAAATATAGCCAATGAACTGGCCTCGACTACCCTCTGCGGCAGAGAGTTCCAGAGATTCACCACTCTCTGTGCGAAAAAAGTTCTTCTCATCTCGGTTTTAAAGGATTTCCCCCTTATCCTTAAGCTGTGACCCCTTGTCCTGAACTTCCCCAACATCGGGAGCAATCTTCCTGCATCTAGCCTGTCCAACCCCTTAAGAATTTTGTAAGTTTCTATAAGACCCCCTCTCAATCTCCTAAATTCTAGAGAGTATAAACCAAGTCTATCCAGTCTTTGTTCATAAGACAGTCCTGACATCCCAGGAATCAGTCTGGTGAACCTTCTCTGCACTCCCTCTATGGCAATAATGTATATATTTCTCTAGTTTCTTATGATTTCTAATTATTTGTTGAGAAACCGTTTTCTTTCAATTTCTCTCTCTCTCCCCCTCTATGAAATCCTAATATTGTGAATAAGATATCCATGAACTATTATGAACAATATATTTTTTCATTCTATTGTGTTGTGTTGAAGCAAAGCAAGAATTTCATTGTCCTATCTGGGACACATGACAATAAACTCTCTTGAATCTTAAATCTTGAATATTAGTGTAGTGTATACTGATACAGAAGTGCTAGCTTTAGATATGAATAATGTACATTGCTACCATAGTTTAGTTTTGAATTTAACATATATCATGATCTTGATTTTTTTGAAGTCCAATTAAATCATTTAAATGTTGTCTAAATTATGCTTGTTTCAAAATTTCAATTCCATTTTTCCATTTATGATCACAAAATTAAATATATCTACGTTATATGTTCTCAATCTTAAATGAATAGATAAGAACTTATTCAGTTCTTACGTGTCTGAAGAAGGGTTTCGGCCCGAAACGTCGCCTATTGCTGCACCCGCTGAGTTTCTCCTTCGCTCCAGGAGTTCCTTCTTGAGAACTTATGAGTGAATGCAAGCAGCCAAGGACAGATCGGGGAAACGTCCCACATTTTCGCTCCCAGAGTGCGTGCATTTTTCACTGTAATCCCATTCAAAAAAGTTTGCACAAGGAATTAATTGCATGGTCCAAACTCGGGAAAAATTACTTAGTCGGAGCTAGGAACGCTGTTGCTATGGTGCAAGCTGACGCGAATCGCTTAATCACGGCTGCAGACTTGTGTATAAACAAAAATGATTATAATGGGGACCCCAATTAATGTGCCTTTATATAATAACATGAATGCGTGGGCGATGGCATAAATAACGCGGCGCTGGCATGACTAACGTGGCACTGCGTGCTCTGTACTTGCAGGCAAAGATACTGGAGCACAACGGTAATCGCAAACACGATTCCCAAGATGGCGCAAAAAATTACCCATGCCCTACTACGGCTTTTTCGCCGAGTGGACCATCTTGCTCTTGCTCTAGTATCTTTGGTAGATACCTCCCGCTTTCTCCCTCGTCCCCCTCACCCTCCCCAGCTCTCCCACAGTCCTATCTCCTCCTACTTCTTTTCTTTTTCCCGCCCCCTGCGGCATCAGTCTGAAGAAGGGTCTTGACCTGAAACGTCGCCCATTCCTTCTCTCCATAGATGCTGCCTCACCCGCTGAGTTTCTCCAGCATTTTTTCTCTACCTCCGATTTTTCCAGCATCTGCAGTTCTTAAACAACGATGAGAGTTTTAGTAATATATATTTAGATATGGAGGAAAGCTTATCATGGGACGACGCTGATTATTTGTGGGTTGATCTATTTTTTTTGTGCTTAAAAAGACATTTATTTCATTGGAATACAACTTGGCTCCAGCGGGTTAACGGGCAGAAGCCCTTGTTTACCACAGCCGGAGTCTTGCGGACATCCAACGGCGGGAGCGAGATCCCACTGTTCGGAGTTGTGGGGGAACAGCTGGGGACGGGAAGCGGTGACTCCGGATTAATCCTGACGCCTTTCGTCAGTGAAGACTGAGGAACGATGAAAAGATGGCCCACGAGGGGGGGGGGGGGGGCTGTCGATGACCTTGCATCCCATCCCAAGAATGGACACCACATCCTCGACAGGGCCAAGTGGGCTTATATTAGGAACACTTCTCCGTCCATTTCCCACCATGGATGGCTGACCTGCTGAGTTCTACCGGCAATATGGAGAGGAATGGACAGGCGATGTGTTGGGTCTGGACCCTTCTTTGGACTGATGGCAGTTGGGGGAGAATGTTGAAAAAAGTGATGGGGTCGGGACAGACTCCAGGATCTGATTAGGTGGGGGGGGGGGGGGGGGGGGGGGGTGTCTCCATACTTTGGAGAATTTAATGTTCATGTCATTGGTCTATGAGTAGCAATGTTACATGAGGCTGCAATTTAAGCATGATAAAGCATAACTGACACCAAATTCACTTTCATATCTTTAAAAAAGTGGTCACATACTCACTCCATTTTGGATGCCCAGGAGCTCGGAAATTGATCTTGGATCAGACATTCAAAAAAGCTGTGATCTTGGATAAAAGCCCATTTCTTAAGGAAAGATTAACATTTTTAAATAGCCTAAATGTCCAAAGATTATTCACAAATAATTCACAATATAACATGATTTTTATATCTAATTTACATTAATTTATAGGCCAAATGGAAGGAATTTAGTGTTCAATTGCTGTAAATAAATGCCCATTTAAATCGGCTTTCTAGTGGGTTTCTGTGAACGCGCTGGTTTAGAACGTTCGCATCGCGCTGGATTACTGCCCTCAAATGCCCAGAAAAATACTGCGGGATATAAAGAGCCCAAAATGAACTACTCGCTATAGATAACTTTAATTACAGGGTTATATATATGCCCCATTTAATGTAAAAATAAGGTACATACCTTTAATTGTTTGCTTTATAAAACCCTGGGGCTGCGAGAGGTTGCGGAATCAGAGAGTAATTTAAAAACTATTATAACTATATTATCGAGGCCTATAAAACTAATAATACCTTTTGCGACCGGGTCTTGCAGCGATTTTTCGTTAATGATTTACTAGGCTGAACATCTGCGATTAGTACAGCCTAGTAAAAATCGCGTTTTAAACCCGCCCCCTCCAAACAGCGCCAAAATCGCGGACATGGCTGAGGGCAGATTCCCAATGACGATTCAGGTAGGTTTTGTAACATACCTACTATGAGGTGCTGATCCTTCAGTTTGCGTTGGCACTCTGGCATTGAAGGCCCAGGACAGAAAGATCAGGAAAGGAGAGTTAAAATGGTTGGCATCCAGCAGGCCTTGGCGGACCGAGTGCAAGTGTCGGGAGAGGTGCACGCCTAGTCGAGATACAAGGAACAGCAGATGCAGGTTTACAATAAGAGACACAATCGCCTGGAGTAACTTGTACCTCTGGAGAGCATGGATAGAAAACATTCTAGGTCAGGACCCTTCTTCAGACTGCGTGGTGTGGGGGTGGAGAAAGTTGGAAAGGAGAGGTGGGAGTGGTCGCCTTAGATTCCATTCCCTCCACAGATGTGGCCTGACCCACTGAGTTCCTCCACTGCTTTAGAAGGAATGGACAGACGACATTTTGAGTCAGGATCCTTCGTCACACTGATTGGAGAGGGTGGGGGAAGCTGGAAAAGAGAAATGGGGGCTGGACAAAGTCTGGCAAGTGACAGGTGGACACAAAATGCAGGAGTAACTCAGCAGGACAGGCAGCATCTCTGGAGAGAAGGAATGGGTGACGTTTCAAGTAGAGATCCTTCTTCAGAATTGATAGTTGGATATAGGTGAGGGAGACACAAGAAACTGCAGATGCTGGAATCTTGCATGGAACACAATTTAGTTAGATGCACAGACTCTCTTGCCCAGAGTGGGGGAATCGAGGACATGGGTTCAAAGTGAAGGGGAAAACATTTAATAGGAATCTGAGGGATAACTTTTTCACATAAAGGGTGGTGGGTGTATGAAACAAGCAACCAGAGGAGGTAGTTGAGGCTCGGACTATCCCAACGTTTAAGAAACAGACAGGTACATGGATAGGACGAGTTTGGAGGGATATGGACCAAACGCAGGCAGGTGGGACTAGTGCAGCTGGGACATGTTGGTCAGTGTGGGCAAGTTGGGCCGAAGGGCCTGTTTCCACACTGTATCACTCTATGACTCTAACACTAAGTGCTGCAGTAACTCGATGGGTCAGGCAGCATCTGTGGAGAACATGGATAGCTGACGTTTCATAGAGTGCTGGAGTAACTCAGCGGGTCAGGCAGCATCTGTGGAGAACATGGATAGGTGACATTTCGGGTCGGGACCCTTCTTCAGACTGACACTATGTTAACACAAGATGAGGGGTGATCGGCAGATGACTGAAGTGACGGAGGCGAGAGAAAATAAGGAAATAAAAAGGTGTGAGATAAGGAGAGACAAATGTATATGTGCAGCTTTAGGGGACATTGGTCAAGTGGCATTTGGAGTATTGCATACAGTTCTGGTAACTGCATTACACGACTGATGTGGAGGCTTCGGGGAAGGTGCAAAGATGGTTAACCAGAATGGTTTAAAACAAGTAACTGCAGATGCTGGTTTACAAAAAAGGTCACAAAATGCTTGAGTAACTCAGCAGGAGAGGCAGCATCTCTGGAGAGAAGGAATGGGTGAGATTTCGGGTCGAGACTGAAGCGGATCTCGACCCGAAACGTTACCCATTCCTTCCGGCATTTTGTATCTACCGAAAACAGTGTGCCAGAGGGCTGGAGGAGCGGGCAAAGGCCTTGCCACAGAGCTGAAGGGGCGCTGGCCGGTGTGGACTCGCCGGTGCTCCAGCAGGTGGTCAAGGCGGGTGAAGCCCTTACCACAGAAGGGACGCTCACCGCTGTGGGTACGACGGTGCTGCCACAGGCTGGACATGCGAGTGAAACCCTTGCCATACTCAGTGCACACAAAGGGTCTCTCTCCGGTGTGTGTCCGCTGGTGCTCCAGCAGCCTCCGTGGGCTTTTGAAACGCTCGCCGCAGTGGGAGCAGTTGCTCGCGGGCGTGAGCCCGCTGGTGCTGCCGCAACCCCCAGGAGCTGTCAAACGTCTCACCACAGTACGGGCAGTCGTAGGGCTGGTTACTGGTGTGCACGCGCTGGTGAGTCAGGGCGTGGGTGGCCATGGTAAAGCGCACTCCTCACACCGGGCTGGGGACGGGACAGTCGCCGGCGTGCACCCGCTGGTGGTACAGCAGGTTGCTGGACTGGGTGAAGCCCTTGCCGCACTGGGCGCAGGTGAAGGGACGCTCGCCGGTGTGCAAGCGCCTGTGCATCAACAATTCTGGTGACGACTTGAAGCCTTTGCCGCAGTCGGAGCAGGTGAAGGGCCGCTCACTGCTGTGCACCCGCCGGTGCACCCGCAGCCCCCACAACCGGGCAAATCTCTTGTCACAGTCGGAGCAGCCAAAGGGCCTCTCGCCGGTGTGCACGCGGTTGTGCCGCAGCAGACTCTCGTAGCGGGTGAAGTCCCTGCCGCAGTCGGAGCAGCTGAAGGGCCTGGGAAAGAAACGGTCGCCGGTGTGCACCTGCTGGTGGGACAGCAGATAGGTGGAGCGGGTGAAGCCCTTGCCGCACTGTGCGCAGGTGTAGGGGCGTTCGCCAGTGTGTGTGCGCCGGTGACCCAGCAGACTGTCGGAGCGTGTGAAGCCCTTGCCGCAGTCAGTGCAGGTGTAGGGCCGCTCACTGCTGTGCACCCCGGTGTGCAGGCGTCCATGCGCCTTCAGGTCCGGCGACGACTTAAAGCCTTTACCGCAGTCAGAGCAGGTGAAGGGCCGCTCACTGCTGTGCACCTGCCCGTGACGCAGCAGCCCTGATGACTGGGCAAAGCCCTTGCCGCAGGTGGAGCACTCGAAGGGGCGTTCTCCCGTGTGCACCCGCCGGTGCTTCTCCAGCTCGCTCGGGGTCTGCGATGCCTTGCCACACACGTCGCACTCATAATGCTTCTCCTTGTTGTGCCCCGTCATGTGAAAGCTCAGCCCCTTCGAATCTCAGCTCGCACACCCGAGCCGATGGCCACCCTCAATGGCCGCTCACGTCCCTGTCTCTCCGTCCACAGCAACGGCTACTAAACCCTGCAGGAGGGGAACACAGAGGGTCAACAAGCTGGCAAACAGGACATTACTAACGCGTGAAAATTACTAGTGCTTGAAGGGAGGGGGGAAGGGCAGGAGGGTGAGAGTCCCTGTACCGTGACTTCTGCAACACGCACGGCGCGCACCACTGGCGCCACCCCCTATTTGAGGGGGACTGGCGGCACCAGTCTCCTGGTGATTGGTGCTGAAACTTGGGGGGGAAATGCATCATGGGAAGAAGGTCACACCTACTGCAGTAACTCAAAAGGAACAAAGGAAATAGGCAATGTTTTGGGCCGAAACCCTTCTTCAGACTGAGAGGGGGTGGGGGGCGGGGAGAAGATAGGAAAAAGGAGGAGTCCGAGGGCTGAGGGAGAGATAGGAAGGGGAGGAGACAGCAAGGGCTACAAAATTGGGAGAATTCAATGTTCATGCCCCCAGGATGCAGACTCCCCAAGCGGAATATGAGGTACTGTTCCTCCAATTTTCGGTGTTGCTCGCTCTGGCCATGGAGGAGACCCAGGACAGAGAGCTCGGATATAGAAGGGGAGGGGGAGTTGAAGTGCTGAGCCACCGGAGGTCAGGTTGGTTATTGCGGACCGAGCAGAGGTGTTCGGCGAAACAATCGCCAAGCCTCGCCGATGTAGATCAGCTGACATCTAGAGCAGCGGATGCAATAGATGAGGTTGGAGGAGATGCAGATGAACCTCTATCGCACCTGGAACGATTGCTTTGGGCCTTGAATGGAGTCGAGGTAAAGCGACAAGTGTAGCATCTCTTGTGGTTGCTAGGGAAAGTGCCCGGGGAGGGGGTGGTGCAGGAGGGAAGGGAAGAATTGACCAGGAAGTTACGGAGGGAGCGGTCTTTGTGGAAAGCAGACGGGGGGGAGATGGGAAGATGTGGCGAGTGGTGGTGTCACATTGGAGGTGGCAAAACTGACGGAGGATTACTTGTTGTATGTGACGGCTGGTGGGGTGAAAGGTGAGGACTAGGGCGATTCTGCCCTTGTTGCGAGTGGGGGGATGGGGAGATAGAGCAGTGCAGTGTTGCGGGGTATGGAAGAGACCCTGGTGATAGCCTCATCTATGGTGGAGGAGGGGTGATGAAGGCCCGAAACGTTGCCTATTTCCTTCGCTCCATAGATGCTGCTGCACCCGCTGAGTTTCTCCAGCACTTTTGTCTAACTTCGATTTTCCAGCATCTGCAGTTCCTTCTTAAACACTGCAGTAACTCAGCGGGTCGGGCAGGGAGGATAGGTGCACCGTAGTCTCCCGCCGCCAGGGGGCGCTACGATGGGATGACCAGAGACACTGCACCGCTGCCTCCCGCCACCAAGAGGGCGCTACAATCGGAGGACCAGAGGGCGCCCAGAGCTGACTAAAGATCTTAGAGCAGAGATCTTTGGAGCTGACATTACCCCACTCCTCCTCCTCCTCCTCCTCCCTCCTCCGCCCGCCTCAGGTCGCCGGCCGCACGATCGCCCTCGGGAAGGGAGGAGGGGGTGGGGAAAGGACGCGGGGCCGCAGTTCCCACCTGGGCTCCCGGCGATGAGAGGTTTGGTCCCGTCCCGTCGTCCCGCCTCACGTGACCGGCGACCAGGTCCCAGGTCCCACCCCTTCCCTCCCACTCCCCATTGACGGGCAGCGCCAGCGGCCAATGGGATCGGGTCCCGTCCCGTCCCTCCCACTCCCCACTGACGGGCAGCGCCAGCGGCCAATGGGACCGGGTCCCGTCCCGTCCCTCCCCACTGACGGGCATGCAGCGCCAGCGGCCAATGGGATCGGGTCCCGATCGGGTCCCGCCCGTCCATCCCACTCCCCACTGACGGGCAGGGCCAGCGGCCAATGGGATCGGGTCCCGGCCCGTCCCTCCCACTCCCCACTGACGGGCAGCGCCAGCGGCCAATGGGATCGGGTCCCGTCCCTCCCACTCCCCACTGACGGGCAGGGCCAGCGGCCAATGGGACCGGGTCCCGCCCCCCTCCCCACCGACGGGCAGGGCCAGCGGCCAATTGGACCATTTGCTGCCTCCCCTCTTCCTATCCGACCAATCAGAGCTTGGTTGCCCTGCCCCTCGGACAGACAGCGCCCTCCGCCAATCGAAGCGGCCCTTCCCGCCCTAGCAACGGTTGCCATGGCCGGCCGGCCCCACCCCCGCCATTCAATATGATGCTTCCTCCCCATATCCATTGATTACATTAGCCTGAAAAACTAAATCCAATTCTCTCTTGAAAACGTCCAGTGAATTGTCCTCCACTGCCTTCTGTGGCGGAGAATTCCACAGATTCACAACTCTGTGTGTGAAAAGGTTTTATCTCATCTCGGTCTGAAATGGCCGACCCCTTATAGCAATGTTACAATTTTTTTAAATCAATTCTGCAATTTATCGCATCAGAATAAAAGCATAAAAAGAAGTTTAATTTGACACCTAATTCACTTTCATATCTCAAGTATTAAAAAGGTTATGGCCATTTTCATACTCGGAAATTAGCATCGTGTTCCCTATTGATTTTCTATTGACGTAACACGAAAGCTGTGATCGAGGACAGTCAAAAGCCCATAACTTTCTTAAAAATTAAGAGAACTGAATGAAATTTTCAGTTATCATAGATTGAAGCATTCTGAAACAAATATAAAATAATCTTACTTGGATGATCTGAAATTAAAGCATATAATTAGTTCATTACCTAATTGTAGCTGTTTACAAAATTGACCGTTGTGACGGAAATAGTAATAAACAACCAGACTGCATTGAAAATTCAAAAATGTGATATTCGCAAGATCAGAACTTTAATATTATTGTATTATATTCTATAAGTCTTTAACGGATAGGTAAAAATTTAAATCTAGGAATAGACCAAGTCTTTATGGGGAAGATCAGTTGCTAGCTAGTACATTGGCATATCATAATCAGTAGCATCATCATACTCCTCAGATTGCAACCAATAAGCAACTCTGTACACGTTGTTTTTCCTCAACTTTTCAATTTTGGCATTGTAAAATACAAGTTTTTGATCTTCAAACCACGCATGACATGCCTTTCTGCCCACTACTTTCCTATTAAGAATGTCCTGTAGATCATCACATTTGGAGTAGTCCAAATTCAGATAATCTCTGCGAATGCTGTTTAAATCAGTCTCTTTCAATTTTTTTCCTAGTTTTTTCCTCTCTTTCGTGTCTCGAGCATGCTCCTTGCCTTTCTGTCGCTTGATGATTTCTGCTCTCAATTCCTTCTGTTTTTTCTTCCGTGTGTTCCTCTGCACTCTCCCCCATGTCACTGCCTTACAGAGCACCTCCTCCCTACGATGCTCCTCGAGATTATCAAGGTAATTGACTGTTTTATTCTTGCAGGCCCGCATCCTACATGACAAATAACACATGGTGGCATTGGGAGATTTCTGTTTCGATGCATCCCCATTATCTCCTCCGCATCAATGTTGCGTGATCTTGCTGATGCAGTCTCCTCTTTCAGTTTCATCGTTCAAAGTATTTACTATACTGCCTCTCCAACACGGTGATGACAGCTTGAAGACAGCTCCTCATCTTTGAACTGAACTGTGGATGTACTGGTAGCTCCCAATGCTTTTTCAATGTGGCATCAAGATGTACCTCCTCACCGAAGAAATCTGCCCTTGCCAATATCAATTTCTCTGGATTTTCTGTGGCTTCCTTTAGAGCAGCAATCACTCCTTTAACCACTTTGATGCCATCAACATGGTTGGTCTGATTCTGGCTTGAAGTGTAGAAGCGCTTCATCTAAGGCCCAGTCAGATATTTGCCAAGTAAGCCCAATATCTGAAGTTCTACTTTTGCTTCAGCCTGGGTGAAGTCATCGAGGATGGCGCTTTTCAACCCCCCTGCAGGATGTTCCGCTATTCAGCAGTACAACAAAGTCATCATAATATTCTATTTGCTTGCCACTAATGTGAAACAGTATGTGCAATCTGTTGCCACGGTACCGTGGGAGGACACCTCTGGGATGTTCCTGTCATCTAAAAATGCGACAAATCCTTTTGGGTCCCTTTTTTCTGTTTTTATAACGAAGCTTGCTCATCTGCAGAATGGCATTTACTGCTAGACAGTCTTTCCCAAACAAAAATTGTCCTCCGGATTATTTCAGCATTTTTAGGGCTGAGCGAACTGATGTAGCAATGGAGGCAAGAGGATGCAAGTGGCAGTAGAGCTTGTTCAAAGATTTACCCCACTCACTACTCACAATTCTAATAGCAGCATGATTAGCTGCACACCTGTCACTCATTGTGTTTGAAATGTTGGCGATTATATTTTGTCTGGTTCCTTGATAATTTGCTTGCAGATTGAAATATGTGTAGGTTTTACATAAATTGTCAATTGTTTCACAAATATGTTGTGCATAGTCCTCAGCAGTCCCACTGCAGAGAGACATTTGTTTGTGGTGGTGAAATGAACGCTGTTAATGTGGATCTCTTCCTGGGTGGTTGCATCAAAACCCACAGTCAAACCCTTTGTTGCAAGGAGCATCTCTGCTGTTTGCAACTCAGCAATAGCTCCCAATTCTTGGGCCATAACTTCAACTGCACTGCATTGAGGAACATAATCCAGATGAAGTCCACTCCGCTTGTAGAACTGGCTTATCAGGATTGGAATGTTTGCTGTGGGAGTTTTGTTTACAATATAGTCAAACACATGCATCCTTATTGTTGAGGAGTACGTTTTCTGGCCCACCTTTGCTTTGACAATACTGGCAGCCTGCAGAGTTTCGATTGTTTCTTTGAGGACAAGATTGTCAAATTTGAGGCGTCTCACATCCTCTTCCCTGTCCCATGTCCTCAGTGTCTTGAAATATGGGCACTTGGCTTTCAGCTGATGTCAAGGATTCAGGATCTTGAGCACCAGGCGGTGGTATGTCATCTAAAGAAATGTGTTAACTGCCTTCTGGAAGTTTAAAAGTTTCATCACAAATTTCCATAAATGTTCCAAGTTCCTTGGGATTGGTGAGTTTTTTACACTTAAGCAAAGTCCGGTTAACGAGAGCCTGCACTCTTAACTTAACAGCACCAAATGAATAGTCTTCTGCATCCGACAAAGAGAAATGTGAACTCAGCGATTTCTCTGTTTCAGGCAGACATTTTCCAAACGAGGTATACAAGTACAAGATGTGTCCATTTTTAAGATCCCTCATAGACTTGGGTATGACAGAGAAATTCACTTCAAGTTGAACTCTAGCTATGCGTGGCTGGGCTTTTGGATTCACAATTTTGCATTTCTTCTTTGGAGACATCTGTTTACAATGTAAATAAAAAAAACACTGAACAGCATTAACAGAAACAAGTTATTATTTGCAGTTTTAGAAAAAAGGCAGAAATTATAAAGTTAAATGCTAAAGCAAGTAGTAAATACTCAAAAAGAAAATCATGTTTCATCAAAATTCAATTACTAGATCTAAACATCTATCCATTTCTTAAGGAAAGATTAACATTTTAAATAGCCTAAGTGTCCAAAGAACATTCACAAAGAATTCACAATAAAACATGATTTTAAAATCTCATTGACATTAATTTATAGGCCAAATGGAAGGAATTTAGTGTTCAATTGCTGTAAATTAATGGCCATTTAAATCAGCTTTCGAGTGGGAACCTGTGGAACACGCTGGTTTGGAACGTTCCCATTGCGGTGAATTTGTACCCCATAAACCCAGAAAAATACTGCAAACAGGGCGGACCACGTGAAGGTTGCAATCTTCCACCCCGGGGGTGGCAAACGTCCTGCAGCCGAGGGAGGGGGATGGCTTCAGTCGGGGGCTCCTGTGGGCTGATGAGGGATGGGAGCGGCTTCAGGAGGGGGAGCATCCTATAGCCAGTTGGTGGGCAGCGTCTTGAGGTGGGGATGCCAGTGGGGGAGCTGCAGTGAGTGCCCTACTCATGGCCTCTGGACTGACTGCCTTGGGACTAACTCATGGTCTCTGGACTGACTAACTCATGGCCTCTGGACTGACAGACTGAATCACAGCTTGTGGACTGACTGACTAATGCCCGACTTCTGGAGTCATGTTCGACTTTTGTAAACTGAAAACTGTAACATCCACATTGAGGAACAGCTTCTTCCTGACAGTCATCAGGCTATTAAACATAACGAATAAGCTCTGCACTACGAAATAATATATTATTTGTACTATTTGTTATTTGTTGATCACACACACACCCTCCACCTCAGACACTCACACACACACAGATTCTCACACACACACTCTCAGACACACACACTCTCAGACACACACAGACTCTCACACACACACTCTCTCACACATACACACAAATATACACATACACACACACACACACACACACTCCCTCACACATATATACACACACACACTCTCTCACACACAGACTCACAACCAATACTAAAATGCCAAGTAACTTCAGAACGTGGTGAACATACAGTATGTAAACTGAATGATTCAAATGTTTAAAGCCTCCTGTAGAGGCGGCTGCTGGTGAAGCAAAAACGTGCTTTAAATAACGTCCGACAAACACACTCACCATACAGAGCAGTAAGCTCTCTTGAATTATTCAACAACGTCTTCACTCTGTGCCTTCTGCAGTCAGAGCCATCTTGCCACGAACCAGAAATGACGCAGTCAGTGCCATCTTGACACAAACTGGAAATTACGTCATCGGCGCCATCTTGCCATAAGCGGAAGTCATGGAATGAGCGCCAATTTTGCAATTAAAAACAGTCCTGATCTAATAAAATGTTTATTTACGCTTTATCCATCCAAAAACTTTTTTAAACGATTTTAAATACCAAGGGGAGGCAACCAATTTGGCAGCAGCCACCTGACAACCAAAATTCATTTTGTGAACACAAACTTTTTAAAAGGCGAGGCAAACAATTTACAGCCACATCGAGGGGACTCACCATGGAGTAGACGTGCGTTCAGTGTTATTCGCAGCTCAGAGAGCTGTGACCCTCTTGCTTCCTGGGTCTGGCAGAGACTGTGAGGCACGACACCTCCGGGTTTTATAGTCCCTCCCCCCTCTCCCTCCCCCCTGACGCCAGCGGGGGCAGCAGAGCGAATGGGGTATTTTTTTTAAACATTAATATCTCACTGATTTTTCATCGATGGGAAAAATCTTCTGGTCCCGGAAGGCGGAGGGGTCTCTGAGCGAGGTGGCCAAAAATGACGGCCGTAGGTGGCGGCATTCTTTCGGAAATCACAGCACAGTGGGCCAAAAGCGGTCAAGATCAGACTTTTAGTATAATAGGATAGATAGATATGATCGAGTGATTGATCAGGTAGCATTTGGAGTATTGCATACAGTTCTGGTCCCTCTATTACAGGACTGATGTGAAGGCGTCAGGGAAGGCCCGCGTGGACTCGCCAGTGCTCCAGCAGGTGGTCAAGGTGGGTGAAGCCCTTACCACTGGACGGGCAGGGGAAAGATACGCTCATCGCTGTGGATATGCCGGTGCTGTCACAGGCTGGACATGCGGGTGAAACCCTTGCCACACTCAGCGCACTCAAAGGGTTTCCCACTGGTGTGTAGCTGCTAGTGCTCCTGCAGCCCCCGTGCACTCTTGAAACGCTTCCCGCCATGGGAGCAGTCACTCGCTGGTGTGGGGTCGCCATTGCTGCCGCAACCCCCGAGAGCAGTCAAACGCCTCACTGCAGTACGGGCAGCCATAGGGCGGGCCACGAGTGTGCACGCGGTGGTGAGACAGGGTGTGGGGGGCCATGGCAAAGCGTTATTCACACACCGGGCTGTGGAAGGGACGGTCACTGGCCTGCACCCGCTGGTGGGACAGCAGGCTGGATAGCGGGTGTATCCCTTGCCGCAATGGGTACAGGTGAAAGGGCACTCGCCGGTGTGGGTGCACTGGTGCTCCAGCAGGCTGTAGGAGCAGGTGAAGCCTTTTCCGCAGTCACTGCATGTGTAGAGCCGCTCCACAGTGAACAACTACAGGTGCGTGGACAACTTGAAATCTTTGCTCTCTCTCCCCGCTGCCCCGGACCCCGCACTCCCTCTCCCTGCTGCCCCGGCACTCCCTCTCCCCGCACTCCCTCTCCCCGCTGCCCTGGGCCCCGCACTCCCTCTCCCCGCTGCCCCGGGCCCCGCACTCCCTCTCCCCGCTACCCCGGACCCCGCACTCTCTCTCCCCACTGCCCCGGACCCCGCACTCCTTCTCCCCGCTGCCCCGGACCCCGCACTCCTTCTCCCCGCTGCCCCGGGCCCCGCACTGCCCCGGACCCCGGACTCTCTCTCCCCGCTGCCCCGGGCCCCACACTCCTTCTCCCCGCTGCGGATCCAATCTTTGGCCGGAAGCAAGAAGGCGGGAGCAAGATGGCAGAACAAGATGGCGGAGTCAGGTTGCTAAAATGTGTCCTATAATCACCCATGAATCCGCCCATGAGCGTACCTCACGTTTGCGTGAGAGTAACCCATCTTGCTTCGCTATAAGATCTTTGCTCCCAACCCTTCTCGGGTCGCTGGCCGCAGGATCACCTTCGGGAAGGGATGAGATGGATGGGGAAAGGACGTGAGGCCGAGCGGCTGCGGCTGTTCCCACCTGAGCTCCAGGCACTGAGCGGAGGCCTCGTCCCTCACGCGACCGGCGACCAGGTCCCTATAGCGGACCGCCGACCTTTGCTGGGGTGCATCACTGGTGTGTATCCGCTGGTGCTCCTGTAGCCCCCGTGTGCTCTTGAAACGCTTCGCTGATGATCCACAATCAGTACCCCGTTCATGCTTCCCATATCACCTTGATTCTGGTAGCCCTTAGAGCTAATTCTTAACATAGAAACATAGAAAATAGGTGCAGGAGTAGGCTGTTCGGCCCTATGAGGGGTTTTAAGGGATTATCCCACTGGGGCAACCTAATTGGCAAGTTTAGAAGAGTTTAGGACAATTTGAAAAAATGTCATGTTGAAGACCTCCTTCGACTATGTTTGAAGACTAGCTTAGACAAGCTACAACTAGCTACACCTAATTTCGGGAAAATTGGACACCGAATAGTGGAGAGTGCAGACGACCTCCTTCGACCTCCCTTCGACTATGATGAAGACTATCTACGACTACCTTCGATTACCTACGACTAACATGCCGACCTACTACGACTGAACCTCCGAGTAAAAAAAGTATTGATTTTCTCCATGGCGACCTTTTTTACTTACTTCAACGTTGAAAAATATGCCTCGAACCAGCTGAGGCCTCAAGTACATGGAGACTACTCTTGATCATGAAGGAGAGTTACAAAGACCTCCTAAGACCTTGTGTCGACCATGCTGCAAGTATGAGTCGAGGACAAACTCGCCAGAATTCGCGGATTTGGTCGCTCAAGTGGGACAGCCCCTCAACTCTCTCTTGAAAACATAGAAACATAGAAATTAGGTGCAGGAGTAGGCCATTCGGCCCTTCGAGCCTGCACTGCCATTCAATATGATCATGGCTGATCATCCAACTCAGTATCCCGTACCTGCCTTCTCTCCATACCCTCTGATCCCCTTGGCCACAAGGGCCACATCTAACTCTCTCTTAAATATAGCCAATGAACTGGCCTCAACTACCCTCTGTGGCAGAGAGTTCCAGAGATTCACCACTCTGCTGTGTGAAAAAAGTTCTCCTCATCTCGGTTTTAAAGGATTTCCATCAAATGAATTCATCAAGTGAATTGATCTCCACTGCCTTCTGTGGCAAAGAATTCTACAGATTCACAACTCTCTGGGTGAAAACGTTTTTCCTCATCTCAGTCCTATTCTTAAATGTCACCCCTGGTTCTGGACTCCCCCATCATGGGGAACATTTTTCCTGCATGTAGCCTGTCCAATCCCTACATAATTTCATATGATTCTATAAGATTCTTTCATCATATGTCAGTCCTGCCATCCCGGGAATTAACCTGGTGAATTTACCTGGTGAGCTCCCTCAATAACAAGAATATCCTTCCTCAAATTTGGAAACCAAAACTGTACACAATACTCCAGGTGTGGTCTCACCAGGGCCCTGTACAACTGCAGAAGAATCTCTTTGCTCCTATACTGAACTCCGCTTGTTATGAAGGCCAACATACCATTAGCATTCTTCACTGCCTGCTGTACCTGCATGCTTACTTTCCATGACTGATGAACATGGACCAACAGATCTAGTTGTACTTCCCCTTTTCCCAACTTGACACCATTCAGATAATAATCTGCCTTCCTGTTTTGCCACCAAAGTGCCACCTCACTTTTATCCACATTAAACTGCATCTGCACCTGTCCAAGTCGCCCTGCATCCTCACAGTTCACACTGCCACACAGCTTTGTGTCATCTGCAAATTTGCTAACGTTACTTTTAATCCCTTCATTCAAATCATTAATGTATATTATTGGTAGCTGCCGTCCCAGCATCGAGCCTTGTGGTACACCACTACTCACTGCCTGCCATTCTGAAAGGGGCCCGTTAATTCCTACTCCTTGTTTCCTGTCTGCCAACCAATTTTCTATCCATGTCAGTCCCCACCCTCAATACCATGTGCTCTAAATTTGCCCACTAATTTCCTATGTATGACCTTATTAAATGCTTTCTGAAAGTCCATGAACTCTACATCCACTGGCTCTCCCTTGTGCATCACTGCACCGTGGCCTCCCGCCACCAGGAGAGCGCTGTACCCGAAGAACTAGAGGTGCCGCAGCGGGGCGCTACAGTCGGAGGACCAGAGACAATTCATCGTGCCCTCCCGCCACCAGGTCGGCACTACAGTTGGAAGAACAGATGGAAATTCACATTTGGCGGGAAATGGCATTAGGTAGACTGATGGGACTGAAGGATGATAAATCCCCTGGGCCTGATGGTCTGCATCCCAGGGTACTTAAGGAAGTGGCTCTAGGAAAACCGGATGCATTGGTGATCATTTTTCTAATGTTCTATAGACTCAGGATCAGTTCCTGTGGATTGGAAGGTAGCTAATGTTACCCCACTTTTTAAGAAAGGCAGGAGAGAGAAAAAAAAGGAATTATATACCAGTTAGCCTGACATCGGTGATGGGTAAGATGCCGGAGTCAATTATGAAAGATGAAATAGCAGCACATTTGGATAACAATAACAGGATCGGTCCGAGTCAGCATGGATTTACGAAGGGGAAATTATGCTTGACTAATCTTCTGGAATCTTCTTTGAGGATGTAACTAGGAAAATGGGCAAGGGAGACCCAGTGGATGTAGTGTGCCTGGACTTTCAGAAAGCATTTGATAAGATCGCACTTAGGAAATTAGTGGGCAAAATTGGGGCACATGGTATGGGGGTAGAGTGCTGACATGGATATAAAATTGGTTGGCAGTCAGGAAACAAAGAGTAGGGATTAACGGGTCCCTTTCAGAATGGCACGTAGTGACTAATGGCATACTGCAAGGCTCGGTGCTGGGACCGCAGCTATATACAATATACATCAATGATTTAGATGAAGGGATTCAAAGTAACATTAGCAAATTTGCAGATGACACAAAGCTGGGTGGCAGTGTGAACTATGAGGATGATGCTAAGAAGATGCAGGGTGACATGGACAGGTTGGGTGAGTGGGCAGATGCAGTTCAATGTGGATAAATGTGAGGTTATCCACTTTTGTGGCAAAAACACAAAGGCTCTTGTGTACATCCTGCTTGTGGACAAGCTGTTTGAGCGCCTCCTGCTTACCAGGATTTCTCCATTGCTAGAACCTGCTCTGCCCAGAGAGGAAGCTGGTTTTAGACCTGGTAGAAGCTGCGCAGATCAAGTCCTTGCCCTCACTACCAATATAGAGGCTAGCTTCCAACATGCCCTGAAAACTGGTGTTGCTCTCATCGATCTGCAATCATCTTATGGCACCGTGTGGAGACATGGTCTGTTACTGAAAGCCTCCAGAATCTTGAAGTGCTAAACCACTATGAATGCCCTCACATCCATCCTCAGCAACCCTAGAGTTAGGGTCTCAATAGACAATAGGTGCAGGAGTAGGCCATTCGGCCCTTCGAGCCAGCACCACCATTCAATGTGATCATGGCTGATCATCCACAATCAGTACCCCGTTCCTGCCTTCTCTCCATATCCCTCGACTCTGCTATGTTGAAGAGGTCTATCCAGCTCTCTCTTGAAAGCATCCAGAGAACTGGCCTCCATCGCCCTCTGAGGCAGATAACTCTCTGTGTCTTACTTGGGAACCAGACCAGCTCTGTCAGGACCCTGAATGATGGTGTCCCCCAGGGCTCTGTCCTAGCTCCCCTCCTCTTAAACATTTATGCGAGTGACATACCAACTACCTCGTCCAGGAAGTCTGCATATGCAAATTACCTTGCCCTTGCCTACCAGGAAGCTGCCCTTGGGGATATCAGCAGTGCTAACCCAAGACTTGAAGGTGATCGAGGACTACTTCACTTTCTGGTGACTTTGCCCTAACCCATCTAAGACAACTGTCACTGACTTCCACCTCAGCAATCGGGTCGCTAATGCAAACATAGAAACAGAAAATAGGTGCAGCAGTAGGCCATTCGGCCCTTCGAGCCTGCACCGCCATTCAATATGATCATGGCTGATCATCCAACTCAGTATCCTGTACCTGCCTTCTCTCCATACCCCCTGATACCTTTAGCTACAAGGGCCACATCTAACTCCCTCTTAAATATAGCCAATGAACTGGCCTCAATTACCTTCTGTGGCAGAGAATTCCACAGATTCACCACTCTCTGTGCGAAAAATGTTTTTCTCATCTCGGTCCTAAAATAGATAGATATGCCATTTATTGTCACTATACATGTACAATGAGATTAAAAGCAGCTCGTACTCAGTGCATACATATAATTTAGTACAAAAAACAAGAAACAGAAAACAAAAACAAAAGGGAGAGGGGGGGGGGATAGGTGCACAATTCTGCGGCGCTATATACATATCCATAAAGGCAAAATGGTGAAGGATGAATAGGTAGTATTCTTAGGCAGATGTTTAAAGATTATATTAAATATTAAAAATGTTTTAAAAAAATGTAAAAAATTACAGTTACAATACACATTACAGTTCCAAATTTCAGTACGTGGATATAATAGATGGAAGTCCGGGTGTTGGGCTGTGAAGTCAGTGCATGTGTGAATTAAGAGTAGTTATGACTTTCGGAAAACAACTATTCCTGAGTCTATTTGTCCTAGATTTGATGCACCTATAGTGCCTTCCAGAGGGCAGCAGGTCGAACAGTCCAAACGCAGGATGGGAGCTGTCCTTGATGATATTCTTTGCCCTGCTAAGGCAGCGGGAGGTGTAAATATCCATCAGGGAGGGGAGAGGGCAACCAATGATCTTCTGTGCTGTCCTAGTTACCCTCTGAAGCCTCTCCCTTACTGCCATGGTGCAGCTGCCGTACTTCAGCCTTATCCTTAAATTGTGACCCCTTGTTCTGGACTTCCTCAACATCGGGAACAATCTTCCTGCATCTAGCCTGTCCAACCCCTTAAGAATTTTGTACATTTCTATAAGATCCCCCCTCAATCTTCTAAATTCTAGCGAGCACAAGCCAAGTCTATCCAGTCTTTCTTCATATGAAAGTCCTGACATCCCAGGAATCAATCTGGTGAACCTTCTCTGCACTCCCTCTATGGCATGTCTTTCCTCAGATTAGGAGACCAAAACTGTACGCAATACTCCAGGTGTGGTCTCACCAAGACCGTGTACAACTGCAGTAGAACCTCCCTGCTCCTATACTCAAATCCTCTTGCTATGAATGCTAACATACCATTCGCTTTCTTCACTGCCTGCTGCACCTGTATGCCTACTTTCAATGACTGGTGTACCATGACACCCAGGTCTTGTTGCATCTCCCCTTTTCCTAATCTGCCACCATTCAGATACAAGTCTACTTGCCGGTTTTTGCCACCAAAGTGGCAAAGCTCCGAGTGCCCTTTTGTGGTAAGCTGGTGAAGCATGAAGAATTCCCCAAGTACCTTGGAGTCACCCTGGATCGCACCCTCACCTATCGTGAACACCTGAAGAGGGTGGCTGATAAACTGAAAGCAAGGGTCAACATCTTCAGGAAACTTGCAGGCAACAGCTGGGGACCAATGTACACACCCTCCGTACTGCAAGCTTAGCCCTAGTCTACTCAACAGCCGAGTTTTGCTCAACAGTTTGGGCTAATAGCCGCCACACCAAACGAGTTGACACTGTCCTTAACTCAGCAATGCAGGTCATCACAGGGACGCTTAAGTCAACACCTTACAGTGGCTCCTTGTTCTCTCTCATATCACCCCTCCCAGCATACGCGGAAGGGAGAGGATGTTGAAAGATTGGTGCACCATCGAGGCTAACCCTGACTTCCCATCCATGCTGACTTCAACTATCTGCCCAACATGCGCCTGAAGTCCTGCAAACCTTTCTGGCCTTCAGTCAAATCCCTGGAAGACTTTGACTTCAAGACTGAGTGGAGCAGAGCCTGGAAAGATGCCGACACCAACAATGGAGAGGTCATCACATCGACCCCCATCGCAAGCAATGGCTAGCCCTGAACAGAATCTGCACCCTCCCTGCAAGAACAGCCCATCACCTGCATAAGTGGGGGATGACATCCAGACCAGACCAGACCATGCCACACATGGTGACTGACTGCCCACGGAGGCTTTTCCCTGGGGGGAACCAAGCCCATCCACTCAGTAACTGATGCTGTCCTGGCCTGGATGTCAATCCTTGATCTACAACTTTAGGCTGTGCATGCCATATGCAAAGAAGACCACCGCTTTTCCACCCCCAGCCTCTCACCTCCCCTCCCAGCCCCTGGACTCACTCCTCTCAGCCTCGTCCCATTAGATCTCTCTCACTCTCATGACTCTCTCCTCCTCTCTTGCCTCCTGACTCTTCTCCCTCTGACCCTCCCCACTCTCCCTGACCCTCTCCCCTTATTCCTGCCCCTCTCGGCATCCCCCCCCTCAAATATATCTCTCTCGACTCTCTTTTCTGACTGTTTCTCAACCCCTCCCCACTGTCTCCGACACTCCACAATCTCTCTTTCTCTCTCCCTGTCCACTCTCTCTCTATCTCTCTGATCTCTCTTTCTCTCCGATCTAGCTCTCTCTGACCCTCTCAACTCTCTACTCTCCTCCCCCGATTCATCTAACCGTGTCAGGCCTCTTTTCTACCGGGCCTGGGCCTCCTCCTCCTCTCCCCGCTCTCCCACCCAGAGCCGCCGCTTCATCTTAACGCAGGCACGTCACCACTCGCGCGCTCCAACCCGCTGGCGGTCAGTTGATGACGCTCTACTTGTCACTCGCGCTCAGGCCCAAAGATCCTATAGCGAGCGACAGGATCTTTGCTCAGGCCCAGACCGAGACCCAGGCCCTCCCTCTCCCCCCACGTTGTTCCCTCACCCCCATCTCTCCACTCCCTCTGCTGCCATTGTTCCGTAACTTACCCCCCCCCCCCCATATTGCCCCCCCCCACACACATATTGCCCTCCCCCTCTTCAACGACTCACTCTCTGCTTCAGTTTGAAACTTTATTTTATTTTATTTCAGAATATTCACAAACTTGCACAAGTGGTGAAGTGTTTCCATCACCATTCTTTGGCAAAGAGAACGCGAATAGGCCATGGGTTTTAACATGAATTGTAACAGTTTTGTGTGCAGACAGGAGGATGCTCTGTCCCCCCCCCCCCACCCTGCACTATCTCCCCACCCTATCTCACCCCTCCCCACTGCCCCCATCTCTCCCACCCCTCTATCTCCCCACATCTCCATCTCTTCCCCCACCCGTCACCCACCCTCTCATCCCTTCCCCTCTTACCACCCCTCATTCTCTCACACACCTCTCCCCCCCCCCCCCGTCTCCACCTCCGCCCTCCCATCAGTCTATCCACCCTCCCATCTCCCCCTCCCCACTAGTCTCTCCCCTCCCGTCCTCGTCTCTCACAGCTCTGCAGCATATTTATATGCAGCAGCTTCTCCATGTATTTACAGCGTTGCCGACAGATTTATTGATGCTTAATCCGTTCCTCGGGGCGGCGGGGATTCCAACCGCCTGCACCCACTCCCGGGACACACGGGACTGGAGGAAGGGGCTAGCAGCGCCTGGCCCGCGAATGGCCACCACCACCAGCAGGCTCGGTAGCAGACCAAGACGAAGCTCCGCTTGGGGCCCAGTCTTAGCTCTGCCTGTGGACCGCTCTGAACTCTGTGACAGAACCAGTGCAGAAACAGGCCCTTCGGCCCAACACAGCAATGCTGACCAAGATGCCCATTGGCCCGCGTTTGGCCCATATCTTGCCACAGCTACAGGCCCTTCAATGTGACAAAGTACTATCCCAGGATTGAGCAATGCGGGACTGGAAACCTTTGGCCCATCTAGTTGGTAGTGATTAATAAGACTAACCCAACATTGAGCCATGCCGCAAGGAAATAGGCTCTTCGTCCCTTCGAGTTCATGCTGACCGCCAATAACCTATCCCAATATTGAGATGTACAGGACAGGAACAGGCCCTTTGGTCCATCCAGTTGGTAGTGACCCATATGTCTAACCGTACATTGAGATAAAAAGCAGGCAAATAGGCCCTTCAGCCCGTCGGGTTCATGGTGACCACGAAGTATCTATCTCGACCCATCGAGATATGCAATTACGCAGGCCAATTACGCCGGCTGGCAGCTTTCACGGTTGAGGGTGCAGCGGGTCCGGAAGGGAGGAGAGAGAGGGTCGGTGGGGGGAGGGGAGAGAGGAGGGAGGGGAGAGAGGAGGGAGGGGAGAGAAGGGCGGTAGGGGAGGGAGGGGCAGTGGGGGAGGGAGGTGAGGGAGGGGCGAGAGGGTCGGTGAGGGTCGGGAAGAGAGGGGATAAAAGGGTGGTGGGGGAGGAAGGTGAGGGAGGGGTGAGGAGAGAGGGAGGTGAGATAGGGTGGGGAAGGGGCGGTGGGAGAGGGGGTCGGGAGACGGGACGGGGGGGAGTGAGGGACGGGATGGGTGAGGGGCGGGAGGTGAGGAATGGGTGAGAGGGGAAAGAGGGTCGGCATGGGTGAGGGGGGTGGGAGCTGAGGGAGGGTCGGGACGGCAGGAGAGGGGAAGAGAGGGAGGGGCGGGAGGGGAGTGGGGGGGCGGGAGGTGAGAGAGGGGTGAGAGGGGAAGAGAGGGAGAGAGGGAGGGGCAGGAGGTGAGCTACGGTGGGAGGGGAAGGGCAGGAGGGGAATCAGGTGAGAGAGGGGTGGGAGGAGCGACTGGGGAAAGAGCGGAGGTGAGGAAAGGGAGCAAGCCTTGGCGTCCGGCAGGTTCTTTCCCCGGCAGGTTCTTAAGCTGCACCCAGAAGAATGGTCGGTGAATGGGCTCGGCCACTCGGCCACTACAGGTAGGTTTGCAGTCGAGGACCCGAACCAGAAGCCACAGTTTAAAAATAAGGGGTTGGCCAATTAGTATTGAGATGGGGAGAAAAAGGTTTCACCCAGAGACAGGGTGTGGGAGGCCATGGTAAAGCGCTGTCCACAGACTGGGCTGGGGACGAGGTGGAGGTGTTGCATTGCTTATCAGGGGAGATATTACAGCAGTGCTTTGGTAGGATAGATTAGAGGGCTCGTCTAGGGAAGCTATTTGGGTGGAACTGAGAAATGGGAAAGGGGTAGCAATACTTATAGGTGTGTATTATAGACCGCCAAATGGGGAGCGAGAATTGGAAGAGAAAATAATTAAGGAGATTGCAGATATTAGGAGTAAGCAGAAGGTAGTGATTGTGGGAGATTTCAATTTTCCACATAGACTGGGAAACACATTCTGTAAATGGGCTGGATGGTTTGGAGTTTGTTAAATGTGTGCAGGATAGTTTTTTTGCAGCAATACACAGAAGTACCTACTAGAGAAGGGGCAGTGCTGGACCTCCTGTTAGGAAATGAGACGGGTCAGGTGGCAGAGGAATGCGTTGGGGAACAGTTCAGGACCAGTGATCACAATACCATTAGTTTCAATATAATTATGTAGAGGGTCAGAACTGGACCTAGGGTTGAGATTTTTGATTGGAGAAAGGCTAACTTTGAGGAGATGCGAAAGGATTTAAAAGGGGTAAATTGGGACAGTTTGTTTTATGGGAAAGATGTGGAAGAGAAATGGAGGACATTTAAATGACATTTTAAGAGTACAGAATCTTTATGTCCCTGTTCAGTTGAAAGGAAAGAGTAAAAATTGGAAAGAGCCATGGTTTTCAAGGGAAATTGGACACTTGGTTCAGAAAAAGAGAGAGATCTACAATAATTATAGGCAGCATGGAGTAAATGAGGTGCTTGAGGAGTATAAAGAATGTAAAAAGAATCTTAAGAAATAAATTAGAAAAGCTAAAAGAAGATATGAGGTTGCGTTGGCAAGTTAGTGTAGAAATAGCAGGGGCTATGACAGAAATATTTTAAATGTCATTAGAAACGGGAATAGTACCGGAGGATTGGCGTACTGCGCATGTTGTTCCATTGTTTAAAAAGGGGTCTAAGAGTAAACCTAGCAATTATAGACCTGATAGTTTGACGTCAGTGGTGGGCAAATTAATGGAAAGGATACTTAGAGATAATATATATAAGCATCTGGATAAACAGGGTCTGATTAGGAACAGTCAACATGGAGGTCATGCCTGGAAGGTCATGTTTGACTAATCTTCTCGAATTTTTTGAAGAGGTTACTCGGGAAATTGATGAGGGTAAAGCAGTGGATGTTGTATATATGGACTTCAGTAAGGCCTTTGACAAGGTTCCTCAGGGAAGGTTGGTTAAGAAGGTTCAAAGGTTGGGTATTAATGGTGGAGTAGCAAGATGGATTCACAGTGGTTGAATGGGAGATGCCAGAGAGTAATGGTGGATGGTTGTTTGTCAGGTTGGAGGCCAGTGACTAGTGGGGTGCCACAGGGATCTGTGTTGGGTCCACTGTTTGTCATGTACATCAATGATCTGGATGAAGGTGTGGTAAATTGGATTAGTAAGTATGCAGATACTAAGATAGGTGGGGTTGTGGATAATGAAGTAGATTTTCAAAGTTTACAGAGAGATTTATGCCAGTTGGAAGAGTGGGCTGAAAGATGGCAGATGGAGTTTAATGCTGATAAGTGCGAGGTGCTACATCTTGGCAGGACAAATCAAAATAGGACGTACATGGTAAATGGTAGGGAATTGAAGAATGCAGGTGAACAGAGGGATCTGGGAATAACTGTGCACAGTTCCCTGAAAGTGGAATCTCATGTAGATAGGGTGGTAAAGAAAGCTTTTGGTGTGCTGGCCTTTATAAATCAGAGCATTGAGTATAGAAGCTGGGATGTAATGTTAAAATTGTACAAGGCATTGGTGAGGCCAATTCTGAAGTATGGTGTACAATTTTGGTCGCCTAGTTATAGGAATGATGCCAACAAAATAGAGGAGATTTACTAGAATGTTGCCTGGTTTTCAGCAACTAAGTTACAGAGAAAGGTTGAAAAAGTTAAGGCTTTATTCTTTGGAGCGCAGAAGGTTAAGGGGGGACTTGATAGAGGTCTTTAAAATGATGAGAGGGATAGACAGAGTTGACGTGGATAAGCTTTTCCCACTGAGAGTAGGGAAGATTCAAACAAGGGGACATGACTTGAGAATTAAGGGACAGAAGTTTAGGGGTAACGTGAGGGGGAACTTATTTACTCAGAGAGTGGTGGCTGTGTGGAATGAGTTTCCAGTGAAGGTGGTGGAGGCAGGTTTATTTTTATCATTTAAAAATAAATTGGATAGTTATATGGACGGGAAAGGAATGGAGGGTTATGGTCTGAGCACAGGTATATGGGACTAGAGGAGAATACGTGTTCGGCACGGACTAGAAGGGCCGAGATGGCCTGTATCCGTGCTGGAATTGTTACATGGTTATATGGTTAAATGGGGCGGGACGGTCGCTGGCGTGCACCCGCTGGTGGGACAGCAGCCTGGAGGAGCGGGTGAAGCCCTTGCCGCATTGGGCGCAGGTGTAGGGGCGCTCTCCAGTGTGTAGGCGCCTGTGCACCAGCAGGGTGTGGGAGTGGGTGAAGCTCTTGCCGCAGTCACTGCAGGTGTAGGGCCGCTCCCCGGTGTGCATGCGCCAGTGCCCCTTCAGTTCCCGGGACGACTTGAAGCCTTTGCCGCAGTTGGAGCAGGTGAAGGGCCGTTCGTTGCTGTGTACCCGCTGGTGCACCTGCAGCCCCGACGACTGGGCAAAACTCATTCCACAGGTGGAGCAGCCATAGGGCTTCTCGCCCGTGTGCACTCGCCGGTGGATCTTCAGCAGATACTTCCTCTTGAAGCTCTTGCTGCAGGTGGAGCAGCTATAGGGCTTCTCGCCCGTGTGCACCCGCTGGTGAATCTTCAGCCCATGCGCCGTCTTGAAGCTCTTGCCACAGTCGGAACAGCCAAAGGTCTTCTCGCCAGAGTGCACCCGCTGATGGGATAGCAGCCGAGTGGAGCAGGTGAAGCCCTTGCCGCACTGTGAGCAAGTGAAGGGGCGCTCCCCGGTGTGGGTGCGCTGGTGCACCAGGAGAGAGATGGAGCGGGTGAAGCCCTTGCTGCACCGGGTGCAGGTGTAGGGTCGCTCGCCGGTGTGGGTGCGCTGGTGGGACAGCAGCCTGGAAGAGCGGGTGAAGCCCCTCCCACACTGGGTGCAGGTGAAGGGCCGCTCGCCGGTGTGTAGGCGCCTATGCACCACCAGGGTGTGGGAGTGGGTGAAGCCCTTGCCGCAGTCGCTGCAGGTGTAGGGCCGCTCCCCGGTGTGCAGGCGCCTGTGCATCATCAGTTCCCGGGACGACTTGAAGCCTTTGCCGCAGTCGGAGCAGGTGAAGGGCCGTTCGTTACTGTGTACCCGCTGGTGCACCCGCAGCCCCGATGACTGGGCAAACCTCATTCCACAGGTGGAGCAGCCATAGGGCTTCTCGCCCGTGTGCACTCGCCGGTGGATCTTCAGCAGATACTTCGTCTTGAAGCTCTTGCCGCAGGTGGAGCAGCTATAGGGCTTCTCGCCCGTGTGCACCCGCTGGTGAATCTTCAGCAGATACTTCGTCTTGAAGCTCTTGCTGCAGGTGGAGCAGCTATAGGGCTTCTCGCCCGTGTGCACCCGCTGGTGAATCTTCAGCTCATTCTTCGTCTTGACGTTCTTGCCACACTCGGAGCAGCTCAAGGTCTTCTCGCCAGAGTGCACCCGCTGGTGGGCCAGCAGCCGAGTGGAGCAGGTGAAACCCTTGCCGCACTGGGTGCAGGTGTAGGGCCGCTCGCCGGTGTGTTGGCGCCTGTGCACCAGCAGGGTGTGGGAGTGGGTGAAGCTCTTGCCGCAGTCGCTGCAGGTGTAGGGCCGCTCCCCGGTGTGCAGGCGCCAGTGCCCCTTCAGTTCAGTGGACGACTTGAAGCCTTTGCCGCAATTGGAGCAGGTGAAGGGCCTTTCGTTACTGTGTACCCGCTGGTGCACCCGCAGCCCCGACGACTGGGCAAAGCTCTTGCCACAGGTGGAGCAGCTATAGGGCTTCTCGCCCGTGTGCACCCGCTGGTGAATCTTCAGTCGATGCGCCGTCTTGAAGTCCTTGCCACACACAGAGCAGCCATAGGGCTTCTCGCCCGTGTGCACCCGCTGATGGGACAGCAGCCGAGTGTAGCAGGTGAAGCCCTCGCCGCACTGAGCGCAGGTGAAGGGGCGCTCCCCGGTGTGGGTGCGCTGGTGGGACAGCAGCCGATTGGAGCAGGTGAAGCCCTTGCCGCACTGGGCGCAAGTGAAAGGGTGCTCGCCGGTGTGGGTGCGCTGGTGCACCAGGAGAGAGATGGAGTGGGTGAAGCCCTTGCTGCACTGGCTGCAGATGTAGGGGCGCTCGCCGGTGTGGGTGCGCTGATGGGACAGCAGCCGAGTGGAGCAGGTGAAGCCTTTGCCGCACTGGGTGCAGGTGTAGGGCCGCTCGCCGGTGTGTAGGCGCCTGTGCACCACCAGGGTGTGGGAGTGGGTGAAGCTCTTGCCGCAGTCGCTGCAGGTGTAGGGCCGCTCCCCGGTGTGCAGGCGCCAGTGTCCCTTCAGTTCCCGGGATGACTTGAAGCCTTTGCCACAGTCAGAGCAGGTGAAGGGCCGTTCGTTACTGTGTACCCGCTGGTGCATCCGCAGCCCCGACAACCGGGCAAAACACATTCCACAGGTGGAGCAGCCAAAGGGCTTCTCGCCCGTGTGAACACGCCAGTGGATCTTCAGCTCCTGTGCCGTCTTGAAGCTCTTGCCGCAGTCAGAGCAGGCGAACGACTTCTTGTCGGAGTGCACGCGGTTGTGCTCCAGCAGGCTGTCGTAGCTGGCAAAGTTCTTTCCGCACTCCGAGCAGTCGAAGGTGCATTCTCCCATGTGCACCCGCCGGTGGATCTCCAGCTGTCTCGGGCTCTGCCAGGCCTTGCCACACACATCACACTGATAACGCTTCTCCTTGTTGTGCCCCGCAATGTGGTCCTCCATCGAAGCTCAGCCCCTCGAAGCTCAGCCCACACACCGTGCAGATGGAATGGGCTCACCGGCACCCTGGCCGCCCTCAATGGTCACTCATGCTCCCGTCTCTCCGTCCACAACAACAGCTCCTAAATCCTGCTGGAGGGGAACACAGAGGATCAACAAGCTGGCAACAGGACATTACTAACGTGTGAATATTACTAGTGCTTGAAGGGTTGGAAGAGGTGGAGCAGGGGAGGATGGGATGTGGAGGAAAATGGGTGAAGGGGACGTACTGTTGGAGGACCAGAGGCGCTGCACCGCGACCTCCCTCCAACACGGGGCGCTACAGTAGGTGGACCAGAGGCGCTGCACCGCGGCCTTCCACCAACAGGGGGCGCTTCTGCTTCTTCTTCTTGTGAGTGAAACATAAACCAAAGGAATAGTTAGATCTCAAGCCGGTGTTGAGTGGCCAGGTTGTTGTCTCTGTTAGCATGGATGACATGGTTGGCTGTCTGTTGTTCTGCTCAACATTCACATGCTGGGCTCTGGCAGAGGGAGCCTCCATCTCCACACGCGGGCATTGAAACCCCCAACTCAAGTACCAAGTCTATTAAGCTTCACTCATGCTCCTCTGGGGAGCTCAGACCCTGGTGAACTTTTATCTGGTGATGAGATGTAGCTGTGTAATGGAGATGAGGTTGCCTTCCACTCCTGTGACCACTTGGTGGCTACCCAGTGTGCTTTTGTCTCAGTTAGCTGGATGGATGCTAGGAGTTGTTTTCCATGTGGAGCAAAGGGGTGATGGGACTTCAGTCGGCGTGGCCTCTGCTCTCTGCTGATAGCCTGATGGAGGAGGTGATCTGGGTCTATGGCACAACAAGATAGTGCCAGAGTTGCTGCTTGCCTTCAGATCCCTGCAGGCAGAATGCCTACAAGTATAGGGAGCTGGTCGACTGGAGTAGGTTGAAGGCACCCAGTGATGGTCCGCAAGGTGCTGTTCAGACTCGTGTCTACCAGGCTACTGTGTCTACTACTACTCCATATGGGTGCACAGTACTCAGTGGGACAGGCAGCATGTCTGGAGAACGTGGACAGGTACAAAGTGCTGGAGTAACTCAGCGGGTCAGGCAGCATCTCTGGTGGAAGTGGGCAGGCACAAAGTGCTGGAGTAACTCAGCAGGTCAGGCAACATCTGTGGAGAACGTGGACAAGTACAAAGTGCTGGAGTAACTCAGCGGGTCAGGCAGCATCTCTGGAGAACGTGGGCAGGTACATACAAAGTGCTGAAGTAACTCAGCGGGTCAGTCATCTGCAGTTCCTTCCTACACAAATCTCTGCGATCACTTGTGGGTCTTGAACGGAGATGTTCCTAAACCGTGCTGTGATTCATCCTGATAAAATGCTTTCTATTGTGGGGAGGGAGGGGGAGGGAGAGAAAGGGGGTGAGGGGGTAGTGAGGGGAAGAACTTCCCAAAAAGTTAATCTGCAAGTCAATAGACAACAGGTGCTGAGTAGGCCATTCGGCCCTTCGAGCCAGCACTGCCATTCACTGTGATCATGGCTGATCAATACCCCGTTCCTGCCTTCTCCCCACATCCGCGGACTCCGCTATCTTTAAGAGTCCTATTTAGCTCTCTCTTGAAAGTATCCAGACAACTGGCTTCCACCGCCCTGTGAGGTTGAGAATTTCACAAACTCACAACTGAGTGTTTCCCCATCTCCGTTCTAAATGGACGACCCCTGATTCTTAAACTGTGTGACCCCTAGTTCTGGAATCCCCCAACATCGGGGACATGTTTCCTACCTCTAGCGTGCCCAAGCCCTTAATAACCATGAGGAAAGACATTCTTGCCAATAGAGGGAGTACAGAGAAGGTTCACTGGACTGATTCCTGGGATGTCAGGACTTTCATATGAAGAAAGACTGGATAGACTTGGCTTGTACACGCTAGAATTTAGAAGATTGAGGGGGGATCTTATAGACACTTACAAAATTCTTAAGGGGTTGGACAGGCTAGATGCAGGAAGATTGTTCCCAATGTTGGGGAAGTCCAGAACAAGGGGTCATCAGGGCTCTCGCTTAACTTTTTTTCCCTGTTGCCAGCCGAGCAACCTTGACACCTTTTTAGGTTGCCAAATGACAGTTTAGTGGTCATTTAAGACGGTTTGCATGGAGCGTGTGATAATGTGCTTGGACGAAGTGCGTAGTTACCATTTGGAATTATGCTCAATGAAGCATTCACATACTATGTTCAAGAGGAACTGCAATGCTGGAAAATCGAAGGTAGACAAAAGTGCTGGAGAAACTCTGCAGGTGCAGCAGCATCTATGGAGCGAAGGAAATAGGCAACGTTTCAGGCCAAAACCCATCAGTCTGAAGAAGGGTTTTGGCCCGAAACGTTGCCCATTTCCTTCGCTCCATAAATGCTGCCGCATCCACTGAGTTTCTCCAGCACTTTTGTCTACATTCACATATTATTACTGCTTCAAATAAAGTCACAAACTAAACATATTCACCAATCAAGACATTATATATACCGCAATGACATGCAGCAAAATTATAATACAATATCTCAACTCTTTTTACACATTGCAATTGATGCAAGCATGTTTTCTGTGAAGGACCGAAAATTACCATGACATGGCCATAGCATGGGTCGTTATTGCTATTGGCACAGAAACACTCTGGCTTTCCACATAATTTATCCATAACAACATATACAGGTTGCAAGGAAATTTCTACATGCATTTTATGATAATAGCTGTTAAAACCAACTATACCCATCTGACAGGTTAAACATGACAAGAGATGGCCAAAGGACATAACTGCAGCAAATGTTCTTTTGGTAATATGTTTAAAGGTGTCAAAACAAATAATAACATTGGGAATTAAAACACATTTGATTGCATTCCGTTATCAAACATAGTTAATGTTCGCTCTGAAGACCATGAAGCACAATAGGGTCAGGGGGTGTGTGAATCAGTGCGGGGTGGATAGATGGCGGTGGGGGATTTGTGAAGGCAATTGGTGCAGAATGGATGGGTTGAGGCAGGTGAATTAGTACGTGTTGGTTGGAGTGTGTAAAATTGTGAGGGGAGATGGCAGTAGTGTTGAATGGTTGGTCAGTACGGAAGGATGGGGGGGGGGGGGGGATCAGTACAGGATGAATGGGGGTACACAAAAAATGCGGGAGAAATTCAGCGGGTGAGGCAGCATTTATGGAGCTATGGGAATATGCAACGTTTCGGGTCGAGACCCTTCTTCAAACTGTTCCCCCCATTCTTGAATGGGGGGATCAGTACAGGATGGATTGGGGGGGGGGGGGGTCAGCACAGGTTGAATGGGGGGGATCAGTACAGGATGATTGGGGGGGGGGGGGGGGAGCACAGGTTGAATGGGGGATCAGTACAGGATGAATTGGGGGGTGGGGGGGGGGGTCAGTGTGCATCGGAGGGTCTGTGCAGGATGAATGGAGGATCACTACAGGATGAATGAGCGGATCCGTATAGGATGAATGGAGGATCAGCACAGGATGAATGGGAGGTCTGTAAAAGATGATTGGGGGATCACTACAGGATGAATGAGGGGATCAGTACAGGATGCATGAGGGGATCAGTACAGGATGAATGGGGGAACAGTAACAGATGAATGGGAGATCAGTAAAAGATGAATGCGGAGATCACTACAGGATGGATGCAGGGTAAATGGAGGGTAGGTTAGTACCGGATGAATGGGAGTATCAGTGCAGTATGAATGGGGGGAGAAGTGCAGGATGGATGGAAAGGGAGGCCAGTACAGGATGAATTGGGGGACCAGTGTAGGATGGATGGGGGGTGGCAGGTGAATCAATGCGAGGTGGGTAGGGTGATGAATAGATTGGGGGGTAGATAGGAAGGGGAGCACAGGGGATGTCAGTGAGGACTGAATAGAGGAGGAGGGAATGGGGATCAGTGCGGGATGGAGAGGAGGGGTCCCAGGATAAGAAGGGTGGAGGGGGGCGTACAAGAGAGAGAGGGAGAGGGTGGGGTGGAAGGTGCAGAGGAGGTGGGGAGGAAGGAAGGTCAGCGCTTCTCGGACAACATCACCCTGCTGCCTTGGCTGTTCCTGTCCAACACCAGCCGCCTCCCCTCCTCCGCCAGTCGACTGGAAGGTGTAGGGCCGAGCAGTGCAGCTCAAAGATCCTATAGCTATAGGATCTGTCGTGCAGCTGCTTCAGACGGCGGAAGGAGGCCTCCGCCTCCCCCTCTCCCTCCTCCCGGCCTCGGCGTGCGGGAGGGGTTGTGAAAGCGCCATTGGCGGATTTGCAAGCAGTGGCCGTTATCAGCAAAGTTTATAGCGTATCTTTGGTTATCAGGGCGATAGCGGCCGCTGCTTGCGAATGCAGCCGCCACCGCCGACACGAAACGTCACGTTCCTATTCTCAAGAGATGCTGCCTGCCCCGTGGAGTTACTCCAGTTTTTTTGTGTCTATCGTAATAAACCAGTATTTGATTGCCAAGCCGGGCAAAATGAGTCGGCATTTAGGTTGCCCGGCTGCACTTTGAGTGGTCAATGGCACCCGGGCAACCGCTAATTTCGAGCCCTGGTCACAGTTTAGGGATAAGGGGGAAATCTTTCAGGACCGAGATGAGAAAAACATTTTTCACACAGAGAGTGGTGAATCTGTGGAATTCTCTGCCACAGAAGGTAGTTGAGGCCATTCCATTGGCAATATTTAAGAGGGAGTTAGATGTGGCCCTTGTGGCTAAGGGGATCAGGGGGTATGGAGAGAAGGCAGGTACGGGATACTGTTGAATGATCAGCCATGATCCTATTGAATGACGGTGCAGGCTCGAAGGGCCGAATGGCCTACTCCTGCACCTATTTTCTATGTTTAATCTTATATGTTTCAATAAGATCCCCTCTCATCCTAAATTCCAGAGTGTACAAGCCCATCTGCTCCATTCTATCAAGTTATGACAGTCCTGCCATCCCTGGAATTAACCTTGTAAACTATGCTGCACTCCCTCAATAGCAATAATGTCCTTCCTCAAATTAGGGGAACAAAACTGCACACAATACTCCAGGTGTGGTCTCACTAGGGCTCTATACAACTGCAGAAGGACCTCTTTGCTCCTATACTCAACTCCACTTGTTATGAACGCCAACGTGCCATTCGCTTTCTTCACTGCCTGCTGTACCTGCATGCTTACTTTCATTGACTGATGAACAAGGACCCCCAGATCCCTTTGTACTTCCCCTTTTCCCAACTTGACACCATTTAGATAGTAATCTGCCTTCCTGTTTTTGCTACCAAAGTAGATAACTTCACATTTATCCACATTAAACTTCATCTGTCATGCATCTGCCCACTCACCCAACCTGTCCAAGTCACCCTGCATTCTCATAGCATCCACCTCACAGTTCACACTGCCACGCAGCTTTGTGTCATCTGCAAATTTGCTAATGTTACTTGTTTACAAAAACAGGGACGTAATGCTGAGGCTCTATAAGGCGCAGGTCCAGTTGCATTCGGAGTAAATGTGAATAGTTTTGGGCTCCATATCTGAAGAAGGATGTGCCGGCTCTAGAGAGGGTCCAGAGGAGGTTCACGGCAACCGATCCAAGGAATGAGTGGGTTCACGTACAATGAATGTTTGTTGGCGCTGGGCCTGTACTCGCTGGAGTTTAGAAGAATGAGGGGGGGGAGGCCTCATTGAAACTTTAGCGAACAGTGAAAGGCCTGGGTAGAGTGGATGTGGAGAGGATGTTTCCACTAGTAGGAGAGTCTAGAAGGCAAAACATCATAATTAAAGGACGTTCCTTTAGGAAGGAGAGGAGGAATTGCTTTTGCCAGAGGGTGGTGAATCTGTGGGATTCATTGCCACAGGCGGTGGTGGAGGCCACGTCAGTGGATATATTTAAGGCAGAGATAGGTAAATTGTTGATTAGTGCGGGTGTCGTGTAATGGGGAGAAGACAGGAGAACGGGGTTAGGAGGGAGAGATAGATCAGCCATTTTTAAATGGCATATACTCGATCCAGTGGGGGGGGGGGAGAGAGAGGAGGGGGGAGGAGAGAGCGGGGGAGAGGTGGGGAGAGGGAGGTAAGAGGGAGGGGAGGGGGAGGTTTACCTGCATCTCTTCCAACCTCATCTAGGTTGGAGAGAAGGAGGGGGGGGGGGAAAGGGAGGGGGTGTGGAGGGTGCAGGGAGAGGGAGGAATCCTGCAAGCTTTGCCACTTTCATTTCACTGTACATCTTGCATGTGCATGGAACAAAATAAAGTTGACTTGACTTGAGCGATAGGGGGGAGAGGGGGGATTGCTTACGTAGACGTGATTGTACGGAATTGTTCTTGCCTAGCGGTTTCCCAGATCTGCAGCTTCACATTCTCCCCATTAACGACCGTCCGAATCTTGTAATTCACTCCGATAGTCGTGATGTAGCTACCTGAACGAGAGGGGGGAGGGGAGAGAGACAGAGAGAGAGCTGGGGGGGAGAGATGAGGGGGGGAGGAGCGGGGGAGTGGAGGGGGGGGGGGGGGGGGGAAGGAGAGGAGGAATTGCTTTTGCCAGAGGGGTGAATCTGTGGGATTCATTGAGAGGACGGAGTGGATATATTTAAGGGGAGAGAGGAGAGTGCGGGGTCGTGTTATGGGGAGAGAGAAGAGGAGAGAGAAGGGGAGAGAGCGGGAGGGGGAGAGAGAGAGGAGGGAGGGAGGGAGGGAGAGAGAGAGGGAGAGAGAGCGATGAAGAGAGAGAGGGAGACAGAGAGAGAGAGAGAGGGGAGTGAGGAATTGACGAGAGAGATTGTTCTTGCCTAGCGGTTTCCCAGAGCAGCTTCACCTTCTCCCCATTAACGAGACTCCGATAGAGAGAGGGAAGGAGAGAGGCTGGGGGGGGTTTGAGGGGGGAGAGAGGGTGGGGAGAGAGAGCAGGGGGGGGGGGGGGGTTGTGAGGAGCGAGAGACAAGTAGGTGAGGGAGGGAGGAGAGAGAGGCGGAGGGGGGGGAGAGAGAGAGGGAAGGAGATAGGAAAGGAGAGAGAGAGGGGGAGAGATGTTCAGACAATTCAGGAAACAGCCGCCTCCCCTCCCCCTCCCCCTCTCCCTCTCCCGCCTCCCTCTCCCTTTCCCTCTCTCTCCCCCCATCCCTTCTCCTTCCCATTCCCTCACTCACTCTGTGTGTCCCCGATGATCATCAGCTTGAACAGATGTTCCTGGTCCAGACCCGCCATTGACCGGCTCCGCCCCTGACTGCGTCACCACGTACACCCTGAGAACGTCACCGCGTAGACATTCACCGTGTCGTCAGCTCGTTAACCTGACCCCGCCCTCTTGACGTCAGCTCGCACTGCCACCTGCCGTCAGCGCGCGGAGTCGTCTGACACCCCCCTCCCTCCCAATCCTGACGTCACCGCGTACACACTCCCCGACGTCAGCGCGCGCACGGCCACCCCCTCTCCCCCCCCCCCCCCCCCCCGCATCCGGCGCGGCTGGTCTGGTTCCAGTTCCGGTTCCGGTTGCAGTGAGGTGAGTGACCGCTGGTCAAAGTTCCACCCAAAGATCCTATAGCATAAAGATCTGCTATAGGATCGTTGGTTCCACCTAGTTACACTTGAACTATCTGCCCAACATGGCCAAGGCCGAGTGGCGCGGAGCCTGGAAAGATGCCAACACCAACAACGGAGACCGCGCAGTGGAACCACTGGGTTTCGACCTCCATCGCAAGCAATGGCTAACCCTGAACAGAATCCGCACCCTCCATGCAAGAACAGACCATCACCTAGCAATGTTACAAAATTTTGAGATTTAAAAAATCAAGTCTGTAATTTATCCCATCAGATAAAGCAAAAAAAGAAGTTTAGTTTGACACCTAATTCACTTTCATATCTCAAGTATTTAAAATGTTATGGCCATTTTCATACTCGGAAATTAGCATCTTGTTCCCTATTGATTTTCTATGGACATAACAAAAAAGCTATGATCGCGTGCTGTCAAAAGGCCATAACCTTCTTAAAAATTAAGAGCACTGAATGAAATTTTCAGTTATCGTAGATTGAACCATTCTGAAACAAACATAAAATAATCTAACTTGGATGACCTGAAATTAAAGTATATAATTAGTTAGTTACCCAAGTGTAGCTAATTTCAAACTTCAATTACTAGATCTAAACATCTATCCATTTCTTAATAAATGATTAACGTTTTTAAATAGCTCAAGTGTCCAAATAATAATAAATAATTCACAATAAAACATGATTTTAAAATCTCATTTACATTAATTTATAGGCCAAATGGAAGGAATTTAGTGTTCAATTGCAGTAAATTAAAGTCCATTTTAAATCAGCTTTCTAGTGCGTTCCTGTGAACGCGCTGGTTTAGAACGTTCACATTGCGCTGGATTTGTGCCTCAAATGCCCAGAAAAATACTGCAGGATATAAAGAGCCCAAAATGAACTATTCGCTATGGAAAACTTTATATACAGGGTTCTTAAGTAGCCCCTTTTAATGTAAAAATAAGGTACATACCTTTAATTGTTTGCTTTATAAAACCCTGGGGCTGCGAGAGGTCGCGGGTTTAGAGAGTGATTTTTAAACTACTATAACTATTATACAAGGCCATAAAAACTAATAATACCTTTTGCGACGGGGTCTTTCAGCGATTTTTCATTAATGATTTACTAGGCTGGACATTTTCGATTGCAACAGCCTAGTAAAAATCGCGTTTTAAACCCGCCCCCTCTAAACAGCGCCAAAATCGCGCACAAGGGCTGGGGCAGATTCTCAACGGCGATTCAGGTAGGTTTTGCAACATACCTACATCACCTGCACCTGCATACGCGAGGGATGACAGACAGCCCTGCTTGTGACTGCAGACATCCAGACCAGACCACACACGGTGAATGACTGCTCACTGAGGCTTTTACCTGGGGGCATCAAAGCCCATCCAATGATGCTGTCCTGGCCTGGATGTCTACCCTTGATCTATGCCATCTGGGAAGAGGTACAGGAACATTAGCTGCAAAACCAGCAGGATGCTCCTCAGCTTCTTCCCGCAGGCTATAAGACTGATAAACGGACTTTGCCCCCTGCCAAAGTACCGCGCACCAACCACCAACCTGGACACATTGCAGCAGAGCCACTGTCGTGCCGCTGCTGATCGGAAAGCCTGTTGATGTTTAGTAGAGAGTAGAGTGTTAATTTGTTCATGATATATGTATTTTTATTTCTATTTATTTTTTACTGCACACTGAATGGACACTGGTTGAGCAATGTTTTTTTGTTTCCTCTGGGTATGTGAGTACTCAGGAAAATGACAATAAAGATATACAATATAACTTTAGGCTGTGCGCGTCATACACAAGGCCACCCCTTTTCCACCCCCAGCCTCTCACCTACCCTCCTAGCCCCCGGACACTCTCCTCTCAGCCTCGTCCCCCTCAGATCTCTCTCTCTCTTCTGACTATCTCCCCCTCTCTCCTGCATGCTGCTGATCGGAAAGCTGTTGATGTTTATTAAGAGTAGTGTTTATTTGTTCTTATTATGTATTTTTTATTTCTATTTATTTTTTCCTGCACACTGAATTGACTCGTTTTTTTGTTTCTCTGGGTTTGTCTGAAAATTACAATCAAGATTACATTCTCTCCCTGACCCTCCCCACTGTCCGTGAGCCTCTCCCCTTATTCCTTCTCCATCTCAAGATCCTCCCTCAGATATCCCTTATTCCTTCCCCATCTCAACATCCCCTTCCATCTCCTCGTCCCCCCCTCACTCCCAATGTTACCTCTATTCCCCCCTCCTCTCTAGTCCTCCATCCCCACACTCCCTCCCTTCCACCAGCTTCCCTCCCTCCCCCATTTCATTCAATCTCCTCATACCCCCCCTTTTCATTCACTCTCCTCATCCCTCCCTCCCTCCACCCCACGTCTGTTCACTCCCTCTCCCCCCACAGTGTTCCCTCACCCCCTTACTCCTCATTTGCTCCCTCCCACCGTCACCCCCATTCTAGCCCACATCTCTCCACTCCGTAGGATTCTTCAGGACCCCTATCACATCCTGTTTCCTGAGTTTGAGTGGCTCCCCTCAGGACGCAGACTCCGCTGTCCGGGTTGCCGGACACAGAGGAGGAAGGCAACCTTCATCCCCAGGGCTGTCCAGCTTTTTAATGCTGATCATTGACTCATGAACATATGAAATGAAATAACCATCTATATGCACTTTTTAATTGAAGCACTTAGGAAGCACTTTAAAAACTATTACTATGTGTTGAATGTTGATGTGCGGTGTGTGTTGTGTCATTGTGCAGTGTGTCTGTGGAATGCGTGTGCTGGTTGATTGTGCAGTATGCGTGCTGCTTATGTTTGTTGATTGTGTCCCTTTTTAAAAAGCTACTGTAATGCGCCCTTTTAAATTGCCCCTCGGGGACGAATAAAGTGCTTTGAATTGAATTGAACTCCCTCTGCTGCCACTGTTCCGTAACTCTGGTCTCCCCCCCCCCCACATATTCCCTCACCCCCTTCAACGACCCACTCTCTGCTTCAGTTTGCAGCTTTATTTTATTTCAAAAAATACTTGATTGAGGTTATAAAAATTATAAAGACAGAATATTCACCAACTTACACAAGTACTGAAGTGTTTCCATCACCATTCTTTGGAAAAGGGAACCTGAATCGGCCGTGGGTTTTAACGTGAATTTAACAGGTTTGTGTGCAGACAGGAGGGGTGCTCTCCCCCCCCCCCCCCTGCTCTATCTCCCCACCCTCTGACTCTCCCCTTCCCCTCCCCACGGCCCCCATCTCTCCCACCCATCTATCTCCCCACATCTCCATCTCTCCCCCACCCCTACTCCTCTGTCACCCCACCCCCTCTTCCCTCCCCCGCTTACCACCCCTCATTCTCTCACTCCTCTCTCCCGCTCCCCGTTTTCACCTCCGCCCTCCCATCCGTATCTCCCCCTCCCCACAAGTCTCGCCCCCCTCCCCACTAGTCTATCCCCCCCTCCCACTAGTCTATTTCTCCCCTCCCCACTAGTCCCTCCCCCACCCATTCTCCCCCTCCCCACTAGTCTCCTTCCTCCCGTCCTCGTCTCCCATGGCTCTGCAGCGTATTTATATGCAGCAGCTTCTCCATGTATTTACAGCGTTGATGACTGATTAGTTGATGCTTAATCCGTTCCTCAGGGCAGCGGGGATTCCAACCTCTTGCACCCACTACCGGGACACACGGGTCTGGAGGAAGGAGCTAGCAGCGCCTGGCCACCACCACCACCAGGTTCGGTAGCAGACCAACACGAAGCTCCACAAGGTGACCAGCCTCAGCTCTGCCTGGGGACCGTTCTGAACTCTGTGACTGAACCAGGAGTAATACAGTGCAGAAACAGGCCCTTCGGCCCAACACGTCAATGCTGACCAAGATGCCCAATTGGCCCGCGTTTGGCCCATATCTTGCCACAGCTACAGGCCCTTTGCCCATTGACTTCAATGTGACCGCCAAGTACTATCCCAGGATTGAGCAATGCGGGACAGGAAACATTCGGCCCATCTAGTTGGTAGTGATCAATAAGTCTAACCCAACATTTAGTCTAGCCGCAAGGAAATGGGCTCTTCGGGTTCATGGTGACCGCCAATAACCTATACCAATATTGAGATGTACAGGACAGGAACAGGCCCTTCGGTCCATCCAGTTGGTAGTGACCCATATGTCTAACCTTACATGGAGCTAAACAGCAGGCAAATAGGCCCTTCGGCCCATCGGGTTCATGGTGAGCACGAAGTATCTATCTCGACCCATCGAGAAATGCAGTATAGGACAGGCCAATTACGCCAGCTGGCAACTTTCATGATTGAGGATGCAGCGGGCCCGGATGGGAGGAGAGAGAGGGTCGGTGGGGGAGGGGAGAGAGGAGGGAGGGGAGAGAGGGGCGGTGGGGGAGTGAGGGGCAGTGGGGGAGTGAGGTGAGGGAGGGGTAAGGGGAGGAGAGAAGGGTGAGTTGGGAAGTGGGAGAAGCGAGAGGGTCAGGGAGGGAGGGCAATGGGGTCGGGAGGTGAACGGAGAGGGAGGGGAGAGGGGTGGGGGAGAGAGGGTCGGAAGGTGATCGAGGGACGGGAGGGGATTGAGGGGTGGGATGGGTGATGGGCGGGGGGGCGGCATGGGAGAGAAGGGAAAGGGTCGGGAGGGTGAGGGAGGGGGGCAGGATCTGAAGGAGGGGAAGGGGAGGGGTGGTGAGGGGAGGGGGTGAGTGTGAGTGGAGGGGTGAGGGGGAAGAGAGGGAGGGGAGTTAGGGGCAAGAGGGGAAGCAGGTGAGTGGGACGGGAGCTGAGGGTCGGGAGGAGAGGGGTGAGAGAGGGAGGGGCGGGAGGGGAGTGAGGGGCAGGAGGGGTGAGAGTGGAAGAGAGGGAGGAGCAGGAGGTGAGCGAGCGGTGGGAGAGGAGGGGAAGCAGGTGAGAGAGGACTGGGAGGGGCGAGTGGGGCAAGAGCGAAGGTGAGGGAAGGGAGCAAGCCTTGGCATCCGCCTTCCCCAGCAGGTTCTTAAGCTGAGCCCAGAAGAATGGTCGGCGACTGGGCTCGGCCACTCGGCCACTACAGGTCGGTTTGTAGTCGAGGAGCGGAGGGGATCCGAACCAGAGGCCACAGTTTAAGAATAAGGGGTCAGCCAATTAGGACTGAGATGGGGAGGAAAAGGTATCACCCAGAGACAAGGTGTGGGAGGCCATGGTAAAGCGCTGTCCACAGGCTGGGCTGCGGACGGGACGGTCACTGTCGTGCACCCGCTGGTGGGACAGCAGCCGGGAGGAGCAGGTGAAGCCCTTGCTGCACTGGGCGCACGTGTAGGGGCGCTCGCCGGTGTGTAGGCGCCTGTGCACCAGCAGGGTGTGGGAGTCGGTGAAGCTCTTGCTGCATTCGCTGCAGGTGTTGGGCCGCTCCCCGGTGTGCAGGCGCCAATGTCACTTCAGTTCAGTGGATGACTTGAAGCCTTTGCTGCAATTGGAGCAGGTGAAGGGCCTTTTGTTGCTGTGTACCCGCTGGTGCACCCGCAACCCGATGACTGGGCAAAGCTCTTGCCACAGGTGGAGCAGCCATAGGGCTTCTCGCCCGTGTGCACCCGCTGGTGAGTCTTCAGTCCATGCGCCGTCTTGAAGTCCTTGCCACACACGGAGCAGCTAAAGGTCTTCTCGCCAGAGTGCACCTGCTGATGGGATAGCAGCCGAGTGGAGCGTATGAAGCCCTTGCCGCACTGGGTGCAGGTGTAGGGCCGCTCGCCGGTGTGTAGGCGCCTGTGCAGCACCAGGGTGTGGGAGTGGGTGAAGCTCTTGCCACAGTCGCTGCAGGTGTAGGGTCGCTCCCCGGTGTGCACGCGCCAGTGTCCCTTCAGTTTCCAGGACGACTTGAAGCCTTTGCCACAGTCGGAGCAGGTGAAGGGCCGTTCATTGCTGTGTACCCGCTGGTGCATCCGCAGCCCCGACGACTGGACAAAACACATTCCACAGGTGGAGCAGCCAAAGGGCTTCTCGCCCGTGTGAACTCGCCGGTGGATCTTCAGGGCGTGCGCTGCCTTGAATCTCTTGTCGCAGTCGGAGCAAGTGAAGGGCCTCTTGTCAGAGTGCACGCGGTTGTGCTCCAGCAGGCTGTCGTAGCTGGCAAAGTTCTTGCCGCACTCCGAGCAGTCGAAGGGACGTTCTCCCATGTGCACCCGCCGGTGGATCTCCAACTGTCTCGGGCTCTGCAAGGCCTTGCCACACACGTCACACTCATAATGCTTCTGCTTGTTGTGCCCCGCCATGTGGTCCTCCATCAAAGCTCAGTCACACGAATCTCAGCCCGCACACCGAGCAGATGGAAGGGGCTCACCGGCTCCCTGGCTGCCCTCAATAGTCACTCATGCTTCCGTCTCTCCGTCCACAGCAACAGCTCCTAAATCCTGCTGGAGGGGAACACAGAGGATCAATAAGCTGGCAACAGGACATTACTAACGCGTGAATATTACTAGTGCTTGAAGGGTTGGAAGAGGTGGAGCGGGGGAGGATGGAATGCGGAGGGGAGCGGGGGAAGGGGGAGGGAGAGGTGATGAGGAAGCATGGGGGGATGTGGGGAAGGGGGATGAGGACTGCACCACAGCCTTCAACCGACAGGGGGCGCTACAGTCGGTGGACCAGAGACGCTGCACCGCAGCCTTCAACCAACAGGGGGCGCTTCTTTTTGCGAGCGAAACAAACCAAAGTTAGATCTGAAGCCGGGTGTTGAGCAGCCAGGTTGTTGTCTCTGTTGGTGTCAATGTCTGTCTGCCAGGCCCTGACACAGCTCCATTTGGTGGGTGGTAGAGCGGGCACCCAGAGATGACATGGTTGGATGTCTGTTGTTCTGCTTCACATTCACAGGCTGGCGGAGGGAGTCCCCATCTCCACATACTGGCATTGAAACGCCCAACTCCAGTACCAAGTCTGTTGAGCTTCACCCATGCTCCTCTGGGGAGCTCAGACCCTGGACAACCTTTACTGGTGAAGAGATGTAGCTGTGTAATGGGGTTGCTTTCCACTCCTGTGACCAATTGGTGGCTATCCAGTGTGCTTTTGTCTCAGTTGGCTGGATGGATGCTAGTTGTTTTCCATGTGGAGCAAAGGGGTCACGGGACTTCAGTTGGGGTGGCCTCTGCTCTCTGCTGATAGCCTGAGGAGGTGATCTGGGTTCATGGCATGACGAGATCGTGCCAGAGTTGCTGCTTGCCTTCTGATCCCTGCAGGCGGAATGCAAGTATAGGGAGCTGGTCGACTGGAGTAGGTTGAAGGCACCCAGTGATGGTTTGCAAAGTGCTGTTCAGGCTCGTATCTACCAGGCTACTGTGTCTACTACTACTACATACGGGTGCGCAGTACTCAGCGGGACAGGCAACATCTATGGAGAACGTGGACAGGTACAAAGTGCTGGAGTAACTCAGCGGGACATGCATCAGCAAGTCAATAGACAACAGGTGCAAGAGTAGGCCATTCAGCCCCTTGAGCCATTCACTGTGACCATGGCTGATCAGTACCCCGTTCCTGCCTTCTACCCACATCCGCGGACTCCGCTATCTTTAGCATAGAACATAGAAATATAGAAATTAGGTGCAGGAGTAGGCCAATCGGCCCTTCGAGTCTGCACCGCCATTCAATATGATCATGGCTGATCATCCAACTCAGTATCCCGTACCTGCCTTCTCTCCATACCCTCTGATCCCCTTAGCCACAAGGGCCACATCTAACTCCCTCTTAAATATAGCCAATGAACTGGCCTTGACTACCCTCTGTGGCAGAGAGTTCCAGAGATTCACCACTCCCTGTGTGAAAAAAGTTCTTCTCATCTCGGTTTTAAAGGATTCCCCCCTTATCCTTAAGCTGTGATCCCTTGTCCTGTACTTCCCCAACATCGGGAGCAATCTTCCTGCATCTAGCCTGTTCAACCCCTTAAGAATTTTGTGCATTTCTATAAGATCCCCCCTCAATCTGCACCTGCATGCCTACTTTCAATGACTGGTGTACCATGACACCCAGGTCTCGCTGCATCTCCCCTTTTCCTAGTCGGCCACCATTTAGATAATAGTCTGCTTTCCTGTTTTTGCCACCAAAATGGATAACCTCACATTTATCCACATTATACTGCATCTGCCAAACATTTGCCCACTCACCCAGCCTATCCAAGTCACCTTGCAGTCTCCTAGCATCCTCCTCACAGCTAACACTGCCCCCCAGCTTAGTGCCATCCGCAAACTTGGAGATATTGCCTTCAATTCCCTCATCCAGATCATTAATATATATTGTAAATAGCTGGGGTCCCAGCACTGAGCCTTGCGGTACCCCACTAATCACTGCCTGCCATTGTGAAAAGGACCCGTTTACTCCTACTATTTGCTTCCTGTTTGCCAGCCAGTTCTCTATCCACATCAATACTGAACCCCCAATGCCGTGTGCTTTAAGTTTGTATACTAATCTCTTATGTGGGACCTTGTCGAAAGCCTTCTGGAAGTCCAGATACACCACATCCACTGGTTCCCCCCTATCCACGCTACTAGTTATTTCCTCGAAAAATTCTAGAAGATTCGTCAGACATGATTTACCTTTTGTAAATCCATGCTGACTTTGTCCAATGATTTCACCACTTTCCAAATGTGCTGCTATCCCATATTTAATAACTGGCTCTAGCAGTTTCCCCACTACCGATGTTAGACTAACTGGTCTGTAATACCCCGTTTTCTCTCTCCCTCCCTTCTTAAAAAGTGGGGTTACGTTTGCTACCCGCCAATCCTCAGGAACTACTCCAGAATCTAAAGAGTTTTGAAAGATTATTACTAATGCATCCACTATTTCTGGAGCTACTTCCTTAAGTACTCTGGGATGCAGCCTATCTGGCCCTGGAGATTTATCAGCCTTTAATCCATTCAATTTACCCAACACCACTTCCCGGCTAACCTGGATTTCACTCAATTCCTCCAACTCCTTTGACCCGCGGTCCCCTGCTATTTCCGGCAGATTATTTATGTCTTCCTTAGTGAAGATGGAACCAAAGTAGTTATTCAATTGGTCCGCCATATCCTTGTTCCCCATGATCAACTCACCTGTTTCTGACTGCAAGGGACCTACATTTGTTTTAACTAATCTCTTTCTTTTCACATATCTATAAAAACTTTTGCTGTCAGTTTTTATGTTCCCTGCCAGTTTTCTTTCATAATCTAGTTTTCCTTTCCTAATTAAGCCCTTTGTCCTCCTCTGCTGGTCTCTGAATTTCTCCCAGTCCTCCGGTATGCTGCTTTTTCTGGTTAATTTGTACGCATCATCCTTCGCTTTGATACTAAGAGCCCTATCTAGCTCTCTCTTGAAAGTATCCAGACAACTGGCCTCCCCGTGAGGCAGAGAATTTCACAGAATCACAACTGAGTGTTTCCTCATCTACGTTCTAAATGGACGACCCCTTATTCTTTAACTGTGTGACCCCTGGTTCTGGACTCCCCCAACATCGGGAACATGTTTCCTGCCTCCAGCGTGTCCAAACCCATAATAATCTTATATGTTTCAATAAGATACCCTCCCATCCTTCTAAATTCCAGAATGTACAATCCCAGCTGCTCCATTCTATTAAGTTATGACACTCCTGCCATCTCGGGAATTAACCTGGTGAACCCACGCTGCGCTCCCTCAATAGCAAGAATGTCCTTCCCCAAATTAGGGGAACAAAACTGCACACAATACTCCAGATGTGGTCTCACTAGGGCCCTGTACAACTGCAGAAGGACCTTGTTGCTTCTATACTCAAATCCACTTGTTTTGAACACCAATATGCTATTAGCTTTCTTCATTGTCTGCTGTACCTGCATGCTTACTTTCATTGACTGATGAACAAGGACCCCCAGATCCCGTTGTACTTCCCCTTTTCCCAAGTTGACACCATTCAGATAGTAATCTGCCTTTCTGTTTTTGCTACCAAAGTAGATAACTTAACATTTATACACATTAAACTGCATCTGCCATGTATCTGCCCACTCACCCAACCTGTCCAAGTCATCCTGCATTCTCATAGCATCCACCTCACAGTTCACACTGCCACCCAGCTTTGTGTCATCTGCAAATTTGCTAATGTTACTTGTTTACAAACAGGGACGTAATGCTGAGGCTCTATAAGGCGCAGGTTCAGCCGCATTTGGAGTAAAGGTGAACAATTTTGGACCCCATATCTGACCCCATATCGTTGGTGCATATTGGCACCATCGATATAGGTAAAAAAAGGGATGAGGTCCTACAGGATGAATTTAGGGAGCTAGGAAATAAACTTAAAAGTAGGACCTCAAAGGTGATAATCTCTGGATTACTACCAGTACCACGGGCCAGTCAGAGCAGAAATAGGAGGATATTGCAGATGAATACATGGCTTGAAAAATGGTGCAAGGGGGAGGGATTCAAATTTTTTAGTTTGGAGGATGTGGAATCAGTATGGGTAGAGCTGCGAAACACTAAGGGGCAGAAAACGCTTGTGGGTGTTGTGTACAGGCCACCTAACAGTAGTAGTGAAGTTGGAGATGGTATCAAACAGGAAATTAGAAATGCGTGCGACAATGGCAAAGCAGTTAGAATGGGTGACTTCAATCTACATATAGATTGGGTGAATCAAATTGGCAGGGGTGCTGAGGAAGAGGATTTCTTGGAATGTATGCGGGATAGTTATCTAAATCAACATGTAGAGGAACCAACGAGAGAGCAGGCTATTTTAGACTGGGTATTGAGTAATGAGGAAGGGTTAGTTAGCAATCTTGTTGTACGTGCCCCCTTGGGCAACAGTGACCATAATATGGTTGAGTTCTTCATTAGGATGGAGAGTGACATTGTTAATTCAGAAACAATGGTTCTGAACTTAAAGAAAGGTAACTTTGAGGGTATGAGACGTGAATTGGCCAAGATTGACTGGCAATTAATTCTAAAAGGGTTGACAGTGGATATGCAATGGAAGTCATTTAAAGACTGCATGGATGAACTACAAAAATTGTTCATCCCAGTTTGGCAAAAGAATAAATCAGGGAAGGTAGTGTATCTGTGGATAACAAGGGAAATCAGGGATAGTATCAAAGCGAAGGATGATGCGTACAAATTAGCCAGAAAAAGCAGCATATTTGGGTGAAATTCAGAGACCAGCAGAGGAAGACAAAGGGCTTAATTAGAAAAGGAAAAATGGATTATGAAAGAAAACTGGCAGGGAACATAAAAACTGACTGCAAAAGTTTTTATAGATATGTGAAAAGAAAGAGATTAGTTAAAACAAATGTAGGTCCCTTGCAGTCAGAAACAGGTGAGTTGATCATGGGGAACAAGGATATGGCGGACCAATTGAATAACTACTTTGGTTCCATCTTCACTAAGGAAGACATAAACAATTTTTCGAGGATGTAACTAGTAGCGTGGATAGGGGAGAACCAGTGGATGTGGTGTATCTGGACTTCCAGAAGGCTTTCGACAAGGTCCCACATAAGAGATTAGTATACAATGTTAAAGCACACGGCATTGGGGGTTCAGTATTGATGTGGATAGAGAACTGGCTGGCAAACAGGAAGCAAAGAGTATGAGTAAACGGGTCCTTTTCACAATGGCAGGTAGTGACTAGTGGGGTACCGCAAGGCTCAGTGCTGGGACCCCAGCTATTTACAATATATATTACTGATCTGGATGAGGGAATTGAAGGCAATATCTCCAAGTTTGCGGATGGCACTAAGCTGGGGGGCAGTGTTAGCTGTGAGGAGGATGCTAGGAGACTGCAAGGTGACTTGGATAGGCTGGGTGAGTAGGCAAATGTTTGGCAGATGCAGTATAATGTGAATAAATGTGAGGTTATCCATTTTGTTGGCAAAAACGGGAAAGCAGACTATTATCTAAATGGTGGCCGATTGGGAAAGGGGGAGATGCAGCGAGACCTGTGTGTCATGGTACACCAGTCATTGAAGGTAGGCATGCAGGTGCAGCAGGCAGTAAAGAAAGCGAATGGTATGTTGGCTTTCATAGCAAAAGGATTTGAGTATAGGAGCAGGGAGGTTCTACTGCAGTTGTACAGGGTCTAGGTGAGTCCACACCTGGAGTATTGCGTACAGTTTTTGGTCTCCAAATCTGAGGAAGGACATTATTGCCATAGAGGGAGTGCAGAGAAGGTTCACCAGACTGATTCCTGGGATGTCAGGACTGTCTTATGAAGAAAGACTGGATAGACTTGGTTTATACTCTCTAGAATTTAAGAGATTGAGAGGGGATCTTACAGAAACGTACACAATTCTTAAGGGGTTGGACAGGCTAGATGCAGGAAGATTGCTCCCGATGTTGGGGAAGTCCAGGACAAGGGGTCACAGCTTAAGGATAAGGGGGAAATCCTTTAAAACCGAGATGAGAAGAACTTTTTTCACACAGAGTGGTGAATCTCTGGAACTCTCTGCCGCAGAGGGTAGTTGAGGCCAGTTCATTGGCTATATTTAAGAGGGAGTTAGATGTGACCCTTGTGGCTAAGGGGATCAGAGGGTATGGAGAGAAGGCAGGTACGGGATACTGAGTTAGATGATCAGCCATGATCATGTTGAATGGCGGTGCAGGCTCAAAGGGCCGAATGGCCTACTCCTGCACCTAATTTCTATGTTTCTATGAAGGATGTGCCGGCTCTGGAGAGGGTCCAGAGGAGGTTCACGGCAACCGAGCCAAGGAATAAGTGGGTTCATGTACGATGAGTGTTTGTTGGCGCTGGGCCTGTACTCGCTGGAGTTTAGAAGAACGAGGGGGGGGACTTCATTGAAACTTTAGCAAACTGTGTAAGGCCTGGGTATAGTGGATGTGGAGAGGATGTTTCCACTGGTGGAAGAGACTAGGACCAGAGGGCTCATAATTAAAGGACATTCCTTTCGGAAGGAGACGAGGATGAATTCATTTTGCTAGAGGGTGGTGAATCTGTGAGATTCAATGCCACAGGCGGCGGTGGAGGCCACGTCAGTGGATATATTTAAGGCAGAGATAGGTAAATAAATTGTTGATTAGTGTGGGTGTCGGGAGTTATGGGGAGAAGGCAGGAGAATGGGGTTAGGGGGGAGAGATAGATTAACCATTTTTGAATGGCATAGACTCGATGGGGGAGGGGAGGGATGGAGGAGAGGAGGGGAGGGGGTTGGAGAGAAGGATGGGGAGGGGGAAAAGATGGAGCGGAAGGGAGGGGGGGAAGAGGGAGGGGAATCCTGCAGGCTTTGCCACTTTCATTTCACTGTACATCTTGTATGTGATGGAACAAATAAAGTTGACTTGACTTGAGCGATAGGGGAGAGGGGGATTGAACTTACGTAGACGTGTTTGTACGTAATCGTTCTTGCCAAGCGGGATCCCAGATCTGCAGCTCCACCTTCTCCCCATTAACAACGACCGTCTAAATCTTGAAATCTGCTCCGATAGTCGTGATGTAGCTACCTGAAGAGAGAGAGAGAGAGAGAGAGAGAGAGAGGAAGAGAGAGAGGGGGAGGAAGGGGGGGAGTAAGGGAGGTAGAGAGTAAGGGGGATGGAGAGAGTAAGGGAGGGAGAGAGTAAGGGAGGGAGAGAGTAAGGGAGGGAGAGAGTAAGGGAGGGAGAGAGTAAGGGAGGGAGAGAGAAAGGGATGGAGGAAGGGAGGGAGGGAGGGAGTAAGGGCGGGGAGAGAGCGGGAGAGAGTAAGGGAGGAGTAAGGGAGGGAGGGAGTAAGGGAGGGAGGGAGAGAGTAACGGAGGGAAAGAGTAAGGGAGGGAGTGAGTAAGGGAGGGAGGGGAGTAGGGAGGGAGGGAGTAAGGGAGGGAGGGAGTAAGGGAGGGAGAGAGTAAGGGAGGGAGAGAGTAAGGGAGAGAGGAAGGGAGGGAGAGAGGTAGAGAGAGGAGGGAGGGTGAGTAGTGAGGAGGAGAGTGAGTAGTGAGGAGGGAGGGAGGGAGTAAGGGCGGGAGAGAGTAAGGGAGGGAGGGAGAGTGAGGGAGGGAGAGAGAGGTAGAGAGGGACAGAGAGACGGAGAGTGAGGGTGAGAGATGTTCAGACACTTCGGGAAACAGCCCCCTCCCCCCTCCCCTCTCTCCTTCTCCCGCTCTCCCCTCCCAATATCCCCTCTCCCTTTCTCTCTATCCCTCCATCCCTTCTCTCCCATTCCCTCCCCCTCGCTGCATCCATCCATCCTTCCCCCACTCACTCTCTCTCTCTCTCAGCAGCTTGAACAGATGATCCTGGTCCCGACCCGACCTGACCCGCCATTGACCGGCTCCGTCCCTGACATCGTCACCACGTACACCCTGAGAACGTCAACGCGTCGACATTGACTACGTCGTCAGCTCGTTACCCTGACTCCGCCCTCTTGACGTCAGCGCGCACTGCCACCTGACGTCAGCGCGCGGAATCGTCTGACCCCCAACCCACGACGTCACCGCGTACACACTCCTCGCCGTCAGCACGCACGGCCACCCATCCCCATCCGGCGCGGGTGGTCTGGTTCCAGTTCCGGTTGGAGTGAGGTGAGTGACCAAGGACCGCCTGGTTACACTAGTCTGGGGGCGCCCGCTCTCCCAGTCATCTAGGATCTTTGGTCATCACAGCTGCTAGTTATGCTCGTTCTGGATACACTAGTGATGGCAGGCGTCTAGTTACACTAGTCTGCGTAAATTGCACTCTCCAGGTGAACCTGGTTATGCTAGTCCTGGTTACTGGCCGTCCCCCTGGTTAAACTGGTGATAACAAGCATCTAGTTACACGTTACACTCGTGATGGCAGGCGCCTGGTTACACTAGTTACAGTAGTGGTGGCGGGCGCCTTATTACACTAGTTACAATCGTGATGGCAGGCGCCTGGTTACACTAGTTACAGTAGTGATGGCAGGCGCCTGGTTACACTAGTTACAGTAGGTTTCAGACCCAGTCTGAAGAAGGGTTTCGGCCCGAAACGTTGCCAATTTCCTTCGCTCCATAGATGCTGCTGCACCCGTTGAGTTTCTCCAGCTTTTTTGTGTAGCCTGGTTACACTCGTTACAGTAGTGATGGCAGGCGCCTGGTTACACTAGTTACAGTAGTGATGGCAGGCGCCTGGTTACACTCGTGATGGCAGGCGCCTGGTTACACTAGTTACAGTAGTGATGGAGGGCGCCTTATTACACTAGTTACACTCGTGATGGCAGGCGCCTGGTTACACTGGTTACCCTCGTGATGGCAGGCAGACGCCTGGTTACACTGGTTACACTAGTCTGGATCGCCCGCACTCTCGGTGAACCTGGTTATGCTGGTCAGTGTTACTGGCCGTTTTCCCTGGTTAAACTAGTGATGGCTGGCGTCTGGTTTCACTGGTCTGCGTCGCTTGCACTCTCCTGGTCATCGCAGTGACAGTAACCAGCTGCTAGTTGTGCTAGTCCTGGTTACTGGCAGAGAGAGAGAGAGAGAGAGAGAGAGAGACATCGAGAGAGAGACAGACAGCGACAGAGAGAGCGAGACACAGAGAGAGTGAAACAGAGAGAGACAGTGTGAGGGGAGGGAAGGAAGGATGGAGCGGGGGTGGGATAGATAGATAGGGGGAGGGGGAAGGAGGGATATTGGGAGAGGAGCGGGCAGGGAGGGGGGGGATAGAGAGACGGATGTGAGAGAGAGGAAGGAAAAGGGGTGATGAGGGATTAGGGAGAGGGAGAGAGAGGGTGTGACGGGGAGGAGAAAGGAGACAGGATGAGAGATTGAGGGAAGACACACACAATGAGGTTCCCTCCACACACGCACACGTTATATTCCTCTCCCTCTCTCCCCCTTCCTTGCCTTCCCTCTCACTCCCTCTCCCTCTCTCTCCCTCTACCACTCTCTCCTCCTCCCTCCTCTCTCCTCCTCCCTTCCCCTCTCTCACACATACACCCACAGTGAAGTTAGGTCCCCACTAACCCGTCTCTCTCACACACTGTTTTGCTCTCTTTCTCTCTATCCCTGTCTATCTTTCCCTCTCTCTCTTCCTCCCGCTCTCCCCTTCCTCTCCCTCCTCCCCTCCTCCCTCCCTCCTCTCTCTCTCTCTCTCTCTCTCCTCTCTCTCCTCTCTCTCTCTCTCTCTCTCTCTCTCTCTCCATTCCTCCTCTCTCCATCCCTCCTCTCTCCCCCCTCTCTCTCCCCCCTCCTCTCTCCATCCCTCTCCTCTCTCCCCCCTCTCTTTCTCTCTCTCAATTCAAAGAGGGAAGAGAGAGGGATAAAAAGGGGAGAGACACAAAAAGCTGGAATAAGTCAGCAAGTTAGACAGCATCACTGGAGAAGAGGAATGTTTTCAGTCGAGAAAGAAAGACCCTTCTTCAGGCTGAGTCAGGGAGAGGGAGACTAGAGATATGGAAGGGTGAGGTTAGAAAATGACAGAAATCAGATGCTAAGGATATGCAAAAAATGACTATGTTGAAGGAAAGGCCATTGTTAGCTGCGGGCGAAGTGAAATCGAGACAGACAATGAGACTCAATACGATTACTTTGAAACTGGTATGACTTGGGTGGGGGTGGGATGGAGAGCGGGGATGTCAGGGTTACTTTAAGTTAGAGAAATCAATATTCATACCGCTATCCACAAAAGGGAGGTAGGTTGTTGGATAGTTAACTAAAATCACAGAATGATATTTCTCAACTCGAACTATGTTTGACAAGTAGCCAAGTGTCCTGACCTGAAACGTTGCCCATATTATTTCCCCCGCACTGGTGCCTATCTTTGGCAGATACCAGGAATTGTAGATGCTGGTTCATACACAAAAAGACACAAAGTGCTGGAGGCATCATCTGTGGAGAATGTGGATTGGTGACATTCCACAGAGTGCTGGAGTAACTCAGTAGGCCAGGCAGCATCTCTGGTCAACGTGGATAAGCGATGTTTCAAGTCTGAAGAAGAGTCGTGACTCAAAAAACGTCCCTATTCATGTTCTCCACAGACAGAGTTGGAGTTACTGGGCGGGAAAAACAGTATCTCTGGAGAGAAGGAACCTTCAGACTGAGAGTCACAGGAGAGGGAGACGCAGAGATAAGGAAGTGTATGGTGTAACTCCAGCATTCTATCTGAATGGTGTCAGGTTTGGAAAAGGGGAAGTACAACGAGACCTGGGTATGCTTGTACATCAGTCACTGAAAGTAAGCATGCAGTTACAGCAGGTAGTGAAGAAAGCTAATGGCATGTTGCCCTTTAGAATGAGATAAGTTGAGTCTCGGAGCAAAGAAGTCTTTTTGCAGTTGTACAGGGCCCTGGTGAGATCACACCAGAAGTTTTGTGTGCAGACTTGGTCTCATAATAGGGGGAAGGACAGCCTTGATATTGAGGGAGTGCAGTGTAGGTTCACCGCATTAATTCCCGGGATGGCGGGACTGACTAATGATGAAATAATGGGTCAACTGGGCTTGTATTCACTGGAGTTAAAACAATAGAGACAAATTAAATTCTTAAGTGATTGGATGCAGGCGAAATGCAGGAAAAATGTCCCCGATGGGGGATTCCAAATCCAGGGGCCACACTTTAAGAATAAGGGGTAGGCTATTTAGGACTGATGAGGAAAAACCTTTTCACCCAGAGAGTTGTGAATCTGTGGAATTCTTTGCCACAGAAGGCAGTGGAGGCCACTTCACTGGATATTTTCAAGAGAGATCTCGCCCTTCGGGCTAACGGAATCAAGGGATATGGAGAGAAAGCAGGAATGTCATATCTTGATAGAATGGAGCGGCTGGGCGTGTATACTGTGTAATTTAGAAGGATGAGAGAGAATCTTATTGAAACATAAGATTGTTAAGGGTTTGGACATCCTAGAGGCTGGAAGCATGTGCCCGATGTTGGGGGAGTCCAGAACCAGGAGCCACAGTTTAAGAATAAGAGGTAAGCCATTTAGAAGATGAGGAAACACTTCTTCACACAGAGAATTGTGAGTCTGTGGAATTCTCTGCCTCAGGCAGAGGCCGGTTCTCTGGATGCTTTCAACAGAGAATTAGATAGAGCTCTTAAAGATAGCGTAGTCAGGGGATATGGGCAGAAGGCAGGAACGTAGTACTGATTTAATGGAGGTGCTGGTTCATAGGGCCGAATGGCTTACTCATGCACCTTTTGGCTATGTTTCTATGCAAAAGCTTTTCACTCCACATCATGGTCTATATCTCTCCTGTGACTCTCAGTGTGAGGACGGGTCTCAACCTCGAAACCTCGCCCATTCTGCCCGTCCCGCTGAGTTTCTGCAGCATTTTGTAGCCAGGCCTCCCTTGAAGTTTTATCTCAGGTTTGCAGCCACTGCAGCTGCTGTCATTGTTCCCCATCACATGGTGCATGAGGCGTGGGGGCGGGACCGGCCGCTCTGTTGCAATGGGCGACTCCGACTGGCGGAGGGTGCTGTCTATCCGAGGGGCGGGGCTACGCCACGACCTTTAGGACGCGGTCACCTGCGGCGGGGAGGCGGCTCTGATTGGTCGGACAGAAGGAGGGGGCGGTGCCTGGACCTTTATGAAGTCATCACTGGGGCGGGACCTGGACCATTATGACGTCAGCCCGCGGGCGGGACCTGGACCATTATGACGTCAGCCCGGGGCGGGACCTGGACCATTATGACGTCAGCCCGCGGGCGGGACCTGTTTATCGGTCACGTGAGGCGAGGCCGCTCTTCCCCGGGAGCTCAGGTGGGAACAGCCGCCGTCGCTCGGTCCCGCGCCCTTTCCCCTCCCTTCCCGAGGCGTGCGGATGGAGGGGAGGGGGAGAATGTCAGTTTCTGGGCGCCCTCTGGTCCTCCGATTACAGAGCCGTGCCACGCGATGACGTTAGGGCGCCGATCGTGGCGGATGACGCCGGGCGGGCGACTGGACGCGGTTTCCCGGTGTCCCCGGATCGGTGCCCCCCCCCCCCCCCCCCCCCCCACACTCCTCCCACACCCCCATCCACTCCTCTCACACCCTCACCCCCACACCACCACCACTCCTCTCCCCCCCCCCCCACCACCACTCCTCATCCTCCCACACACCCCCCACTCCCCCACACCCCTCCCCCACCCCACCACCACCTCCTCCCACCCCCCACAACCCACATCCACCACCCCACCACTCCCCTCACCCCTCTCCTCCCAGACACCCAACCCAAACTCCGCCACTCCCCTCTCACCTCCCCCCCACCTCCTCCACTCCCCCCCCCCCCACCCCTCCCACACCCCCCTCTCCCTCCCCCCCACCACTCCTCCCACACCCCCCCCACCCTCACACCCCCCACTCCTCTCACCCCTCCTCACACCCTCCCCTCCACACCCACCCACTCCCACACACCCCCCTCACACCCCCCTCCATCTCCTCCCACACCTCCCCACCAGCTCCTCACACACCCCACCCACTTCTCCTCACCCCCACTCCCACCCACCACACCTCCTCAGACCACCCCCACCCCCCCCCGCCACTCCTCTCACCTCCCCACCACTCTCACCCCCCCACCCACTCCTCTCACACCCCCACCACTCCTCTTACCCCCCCACCACACTCCTCCCACACACACTTCTCTCACCCCCCCCTACCCACTCCTTTCACCCCCCCCACACTCCTCTCCCCCCACCACACACCCTCAACCCCCCCTCCCTCTCACCCCCCACCACACAGCCTCTCTACCCCCCACACACATTTCTCACCCCCACCACCCCTCCTTTCACCCCCCACATACCCCCCCCACCACTCAACCCCCCACCTCTCACCCCCCACCACTCCTCCCCACCACTCCTCTAACCCCCCACACACATTTCTCACCCCCACCACTCTTCTCACCCCCCCCACCACCACTCCTCTCACCTCCCCACCCACTCCTCTCACCCCCCACCACTCACCCCCCCCTATCCCCCCACAACTCACCCCGACTATGCCCCCCCCCCCACAACCCCCCCCTCCTCCCCCTTCAAGCACCAGTAATGTTCACACATTAGTAATGTCCTGTTTGCCAGCTTGTTGACCCTCTGTGTGTCCCCCCCCCCCCCTTGCAGGGTTTTAAAGCCGTTGCTGTGGATGGAGAGACAGGAACGTGAGCGGCCATTGGTAGCAGCCAGGGTGCCGGTGAGCGGGCTGAGCTTCGAGGGCTGAGCTTCAATGGAGGACCACATGACGGGGCACAACAAGGAGAAGCGTTATGAGTGCGACGTGTGTGGCAAGGCCTGGCAGAAACCGAGCCAGTTGGAGACCCACCAACGGGTGCACACGGGAGAACGCCCCTTCGAATGCTCCAACTGCGGCGAGACCTTCTCCTGCTATGGCAACCTGTTGCGGCACTACCAAGTGCACTCTGGTGAGAGGCCCTTCGGCTGCTCCGAATGCGGCAAGAGCTTCAAGTCAACGAATCACCTGAAGGTCCACCGGCGAGTGCACAGCAGCGAGAGGCCCTTCACCTGCTCCGACTGTGGCAAAGATTTCAGGTTGTCGCCGGACCTGAAGGTGCACAGGCGCCTGCATACTGGGGAGCGGCCCTACAGCTGCAGCGACTGTGGCAAGGGCTTCACCCGCTCCAAAGCCCTGGTGCAGCACCAGCGCATCCACACTGGCGAGCGCCCCTATACCTGCGTCAAGTGCGGCAAGGCCTTCTCCCGCTCCAGCAACCTGCTGTCCCATCAGCGGGTGCACGCCGGCGACCTTCCCTTCCCCAGCCCGATGTGTGAATAGCACTTTGCCATGGCCTCCCAAACTCTGTCTCACCAGCACGTGCACACCAGTGGCCAGCCCTACGACTGCCCGTACTGTGGTGAGGCGTTTGACAGCTCGCGGGAGTTGTGGCAGCACCGGTGGTCCCACGCCGGCGAGCGGCTGCTCCCACTGCGGCAAGCATTTCAACAGCGTTCGGAGGCTATGGGAGACCCAGCGGATACACACCAGAAAGAGACCCTTTGTGTGCGCTGAGTGTGGCAAGGGTTTCACCCGCATGTCTAGCCTGTGGCAGCACCGGCGTACCCACAGCGGTGAGCGTCCCTTCCCCTGCCCGTCCTGTAGTAAGGACTTCACCCGTCTTGACCACCTGCTGGAGCACCAGTGAGTCCGCACCGGCCAGCTCCCCTTCATTTGCCGGAGAGGCAGCTTTTCTCCGGACTGCACCATCGACCCATCCTCGCGGCCTACCAGCGGGCCTGGAGCGGCATTTCCTGACGGGACTGCCCAGTACCTTGGCTTTGGCGGCGGCTGCACAACGCTGGAGCGCTATTGCGGAGTGGGTGATGCCTTGCCCGGGTCGCCGCGCCGGAGCTCCGGTGAGCTGAAGACCACCGATGAAACATCGCGGAGCTGCGGGTCTGTGGAGCGGCCAGCTGTGGGCGGCGGCGCTGTCTTTTCATCGGGAGCCTGGGATCTCTCGCTGAGATCGCCAGTGGTGAAGCTCCTTCCGGCGCGGCCCTGTTGGCTTCGTAAGCCGCGGTCTCTGGTAAGGGAAGCGGCCGTTCCAGGGTTCCCATGCCGCTGAAAGGATTCTCCCGACGCCGGAGCACCATCACCCGGCGAGAACGGCCTGGAACAACGGGCCGCCGTAAAGGCAACCGTGGAGGCCTCAATAGGCCCGACTATGGGTGGACATGGGATGGGGACTGGACACTGTGCCTTCCCTCATAATGGGAACCATTGTGGGGGGGATGTTTTTATGTTTAAATTTCGTTATTACTGTTATGTCTGTATTCTTCCTTTATGTGCTGCATTGGCAAGAAGCATTTCACTACACCTAGGTGTATGTGACCAATAAAATTACCTTTGAACTTTTGAAGCTTTGACTTGCCCGCTCTGTGGCAAGGCCTTTGCCCGCTCCTCCAGCCTGCTGGCACACCGCAACAGGGAAAGGCGCTGTTTAAATACAAAATTCTGGAAGAAATGGGTAATGTTTCGGGTCAAGACCCTCTTCAGTCTCGACCCGAAACATCGTCCATTCCTTCTCTCCAGAGATGCTGCCTGACCCGCTAAATTACTCCAGCACTTTGTGTCCTTTTTTGTAAACCAGCATCTGCAGTTCCTTGATTTTAAACCATTCTGGTAAACCATCTCTGCACCTTTCCCAAAGCCTCCACATCAGTCCTGTAATGAAGTGACCAGAACTGTATGCAATACTCCAAATGCTACCTGACTCAGATTCAGATTCAGCTAAGGGGATCAGGGGGTATGGAGAGAAGGCAGGTACGGGATACTGAGTTGGATGATCAGCCATGATCATATTGAATGGCGGTGCAGGCTCGAAGGGCCGAATGGCCTACTCCTGCACCTAATTTCTATGTTTCTATGTCCCTTAAAGCTGCACATATACATTCCTCTATCCTTATCTCACTCCCTTTAATCTTATTTTCCCTCGCCCGCCTCTGTCACTTACTCCACTCATCTGCCGTCACGCCCTCATCTGTTAACATCGTGTTAGTCTGAAGAAGGGTCCTGACCCGAAATGTCACCTATCCATGTTCTCCACAGATGCTGCCTGACCCGCCGAGATACTGCAACACTTGGTGTTAGAGACATACAGGGATACAGTGTGGAAACCGGCCCTTCGGCCCAACTTGCTCACACCTACCAACATGTCCCAGCTACACTTGTCCGACCTGCCTGCGTTTGGTCCATCTCCCTCCAAACTTGTCCTATCCATGTACCTGTCTAACAGTTTCTTAAACGTTGGGATGGTCCCAGCCTCAATTACTTCCTCTGGCAGCTTGTTCCATACACCCACCATCCTCTGTGTGGCATAGTTACCCTTCAGGTTCCTATTAAACCGTTTCACCTTGAACACAGGTGGTCCTCGATTTCTCTACTCTGGGCAAGAGATTCAGTGCATCTAATTAAATTGAGTTCTATGCAAGATTCCAGCATCTGCAGTTTCTTGCGTCTCCCTCACCTATATCCACCTATCACTTCTGAAGAAGGATCTCAACATAGAAAATAGGTGCAGGAGTAGGCCATTCAGCCATTCGAGCCTGCAACGCCATTCAATATGATCATATAACCATATAACATATAACAATTACAGCACGGAAACAGGCCATCTCAGCCCTACAAGTCCGTGCCGAACAATTATTTTCCCTTAGTCCCACCTGCCTGCACTCATACCATAACCCTCCATTCCCTTCTCATTCATATGCTTATCCACATTTATTTTTAAATGATACCAACGAACCTGCCTCCACCACTTCCACTGGAAGCTCATTCCACACCGCTACCACTCTCTGAGTAAAGAAATTCCCCCTCATGTTACACCTAAACCTCTGTCCCTTAATTCTGAAGTCATGTCCTCTTGTTTGAATCTTCCCTATTCTCAAAGGGAAAAGCTTGTCCACATCAACTCGATCCCTCTCATCATTTTAAAGACCTCTATCAAGTCCCCCCTTAACCTTCTGCGCTGCAGAGAATAAAGACCTAACTTATTCAACCTTTCTCTGTAACTTAGTTGTTGAAACCCAGGCAACATTCTAGTAAATCTCCTCTGTACTCTCTATTTGTTGACATCCTTCCTATAATTGGGCGACCAAAATTGTACACCATACTCCAGATTTGGTCTCACCAATGCCTTGTACAATTTTAACATTACATCCCAGCTTCTATACTCAATGCTCTGATTTATAAAGGCTAGCATACCAAAAGCTTTCTTTACCACCCTATATGAGATTCCACCTTCAAGGAACTATGCACGGTTATTCCCAGATCCCTCTGTTCAACTGCATTCTTCAATTCCCTAACATTTACCATGTACGTCCTATTTTGATTTGTCCTGCCAAGGTGTAGCACCTCACATTTATCAGCATTAAACTCCATCTGCCATCTTTCAGCCCATTCTTCCAAATGGCCTAAATCACTCTGTAGACTTTGGAAATCCTCTTCATTATCCACAACACCCCCTATCTTGGTATCATCTGCATACTTACTAATCCAATTTACCACACATTCATCCAGATCATTGATGTACATGACAAACAACAAAGGACCCAACACAGATCCCTGAGGCACCCCACTGGTCACCTGCCACCAACCCAACAAACAGCCATCCACCATTATGGCTGATCATCCAACTCAATATCCTGTACTTCTCTCCATACCCCCTGATCTATTTAGCCACAAGGGCCGTATATAACTCCCTCTTAAATATAGCCAATGGAACTGGCCTCAACTACCTTCTGTGGGAGAGGATTCCAGAGATTCACCACTCACTGTGCAAAAAATGATATTCTCATCTCGGTCCTAAAAGATTTCCCTCTTAACCTAAAACTGTGACCCCTTCTTCTGGACTTCCCCAAAGTCGGGAATAATCTTCCAGCATCTAGCGTGTCCAACCCCTTAAGAATTTTGTAAGTTTCTATAAGAACCCCCCTCAATCTTCTAAATTCTAGCGAATACAAGCCGAGTCTATCCAGTCTTTCTTCATATGAAAGTTACCTGACATCCCAGGAATCAGTCTGGTGAACCTTCTCTGTACTCCCTCTATGGCAAGAATGTCTTTCCTCAGATTAGGAGACCAAAATTGTACGCAATACTCCAGGTGTGGTCTCACCAAGACCCTGTACAACTGCAAGAACCTCCCTGCTCTTATACTCAAATCCTTTTGGTATGAATGCTAACATACCATTCGCTTTCTTCACTGCCTGCCGCACCTGCATGCCTACTTTCAATGACTGGTGTACCATGACACCCAGGTTTTGTTACATCTCCCTTTTTCCTAATCGGCCACGTCCTGAAACGTCACCCATCCCTGGAGACCTCTGGAGATGCTGCCTGTCCCGCTGAGTTACTCCAGTATTGTGTGTCCACCTGTCACTTGCCTGGCTTTGTCCAGCCCCCATCTCTCTTTTCCAGCTCCCCCCACCCTCTCCAATCAGTCTGAAGAAAGGCCGATTCAAAACGTCGTCTGTCCATTCCTTCTAAAGCGGAGAAACTCAGTGGGTCAGGCCGCATCTGGAGAGGGAAGGGAATCTAAGGTGACCATTCCTACGTCTCCTTTCCAACTTTCTCCAACCCCCCCACACCAAGCTTGCCTCCCCCAGCATCCCCCCCCTCCTCTTCAGCTTCCCTGTTTTTAAACTTTAAAAACCTGCTGGCAGGACTCAGTGGGGAGGGCCAGCAAGGATTTGGATCCCATTGTCAAGTCAAGTCAAGTTTATTCGTCACATACACATACGAGATGTGCAGTGAAATGAAAAGTGGCAATGCTCGCGAACTTTGTGCAAGAAGACAAACAAACAAACAACCAAACTACAAACAGAATGGAACAGAATCACATATTCTTTTACATATTAAATATATTGTGGGCGGAAGGAAAAAGGGAAAAAAAACAGCAATTTAAAAAAAAGCAGTAGAGTGGTTCAGTAAAGTTAGTCCCTGGTGAGATAGGAGTTTACAGTCCTAATGGCCTCTGGAAAGAAACTCCTTTTCAACATCTCCGTTCTCACGGCATGGCAACGGATGCGTTTGCCTGAACATAGCAGCTGGAACAGTCCGTTGCTGGGGTTGAAGGGGTCTCCCATGATCTTATTGGTTCTAGGAGTTGCACCTCCGCAAGTGTCAAGTTCAAGTTCAAGTGAGTTTATTGTCATGTGTCCCTGATAGGACAATGAAATTCTTGCTTTGCTTCAGCACGCAGAACATAGTAGGTATTTACTACAAAACAGATCAGAGTGTCCGTATACCATAATATAAATATATACACACATGAATAAATAAACTGATAAAGTGCAAATAACACATAATGGGTTATTAATGATCAGAGTTTTGTCCGAGCCAGGTTTAATAGCCTGATGGCTGTGGGGAAGTAGCTATTCCTGAACCTGGTTGTTGCAGTCCTTATGTATAGTTTCTGCAGAGGGGCGAGTGATGTTTCCATAGTGCGTTCGGCTGAACGCACTACTCCCTGTAGCGCCTTCTTGTCCTGGGCAGAGCAATTCCCAAACCAGATTGTAATATTTCCGGACAAGATGCTTTCCACAGCCTGCTGAGTAGAAGCACTGGAGGATCCTCGGAGACATTCTGAATTTGCACAATTGCCTGAGGTGGTAAAGGCGCTGCCTTGCCTTACTCACGAGTGCTGCGGTGTGTGATGTCGATGTCATATCCTCCGAGATGTGGACTCCCAGGTATTTAAAACAGCTCACCCTATCCACAGTATCCCCATTTATCCTCAATGGTGTGTACGTCCTCGGATAACGTGTCCTCAGATGATTGTGGTGTTATAGCTGTAACTGCCAGTGTGCAGAAGGAAGAAATTGTTGTCAATCTGGGATTTTGTAAAGTTAAAAGTGTGAATAAGTTGTGAAACATAACATCAATCTGAACAAAACTTGATAAAAATGCACCACAAGCCAATTGGGCCTCAGTGCTTAATCTCAAAGTGAAGACAGAGCCGAGATTAGCCGAAGCCCCGGGCGCGTCTCTGGAAAAGGCCGCGCCGATCCTCGTTGTTAGGCCACGGGGGAGGAGGCGATCGAAGGGGTTTCCCCCTTACCCCCCCACACCACCCCCCACACAAGACACACAAAGGAACATTCAAACAAACTTTAAAACATACTTTAAAACATACTAAAAATTGAAAAGACTAACGCGCTGCTGACAGGCGCTGCCAGTGCAGCGCCCCCTACGAAATCTGTCCTCAACTACCTTCTGTGGCAGAGAATTCCACAGATACACCACTCTGTGGGAAAATTGTTTTTCTCATCTCGGTCCTAAAATATTTCCCCCTTATCCTTAAACTGTGACCCCTTGTTCTGGACTTCCCCAACATCGAGAACAATCTTCCTGCATCTAGCCTGTCCAACCCCTTAAGAATTTTGTAAGTTTCTATAAGATCCCCCCTCAATCTTCTAAATTCTAGCGAGAACAAGCCGAGTCTATCCAGTCTTTCTTCATATGAAAGTCCTGACATCCCAGGAATCAGTCTGGTTAACCTTCTCTGTACTCCCTCTATGGCAAGAATGTCTTTGGCAAGGGAGATGGGAGACCAGGAGGAGAGAGGGGAGGGGCTCCAGGTGTGGGGGAGGGGGGACGGAGGGGAGGAGGGAGACTGGGGTAGGGGGAGAGAGGGGGAAGAGTGTGGGGGAGGGAGGGGAAGAAGAGTGGGGAGGGAGAAGGGGGGTGGGCGAGAGAGGAATGGGGTGGGAGGGAGGAGAGTGAGGTACAGAGAGAGGGGTGGGGGAGAGGGCGGGGAGGAGGGAGATGGGGGGGAGGGGAGGGGAGAGGGACAATTGCATGGAGGGAGGGGGGAGGGGGGGAGAGAGAGGAAAGAGTGGGGAGGGAGAGTGGGAGGGGGAGGGAGTGAAAGAGTGGGGAGGGAGGGGGAGAGGGGTAGAGAGAGTGGTGGAATAGAGGGACAGAGGGGTAGGGGAGAGGGGAGGGAGGGAGGAAGAAGGAGAGGGGGGAGGGGAGAGAGGGGGAGGGGGATGGAGGAGGAGAGATGGGAGAGGGAGAGAGGTGAGGAGAGGGGAGATGGAGAGGGGGAGGAGGAGAGGAGAGGGAGAGGATGAGGAGAGAGGGGAGGGGGAGAGGAGAGGAGAGGGAGGGAAAGGGAGGGGGAGAGGAGATGGGAGAGGAAGGGGGTAAGAGGGGGAGGAGAGGGGATGGAGGGGGGAGAGAGGGGAGGGAGGAAAGGGGGAGGGGAGAGAGATGAGAGGGGGGGAGGGGGAGAGGGAAGGGAGAGGAGGGGGAGAGGGGAGGGGGAAGGAGGGGAGGAGGGAGGGGAGGAGAGGAGAGGGGGAGAGGGGAGGGAAGAGGGAGAGGGGGAGGGAGAGAGGAGGAGGGGGGGAGGGGAGGGGAGAGAGGGGGAGGGAGAGGAGAGGAGGGAGGGGAGGGAGGGAGGAGAGGGAGAGGGGAGGGAGAGGGGAAAGAGGAGAGTAAGAGGGAGGAGGGGGAGGAGAGGAGAGTGGTAAGGAGGGAAGGGAGGGAGAGGAGGAGAGGAGAGGAGAGGAGAGAAGGAAGGGGGGGGAGGGAGGAGAGAGGAGGGGAGGGGGGGAGGGGAGGAGGAGGGGAGGAGAGGAGAGGAGGGAAGAGAGGGGGAGGGGAGAGAGAGAGGAGAGGAGGAGGAGAGGAGAGGATGGGGGGAGAGGAGAGGAGAGGAGAGGGAGAGGACCTGGGGGGGAGAGGGAGGAGAGGGAGAGGAGAGGAGGGGGAGGGGGAGGAGGGGAGGAGAGGGAGAGAGCCAATGGAGGGAAGGAGAGGAGGGGAGGGAGGGGAGAGAGAGGGGGAGAGAGAGAAGGAGAGAGGAGGAGAGGGAGGAGGAAGAGAGGAGAGGGGGAGGAGAGGAGAGAAGGAGGGAAGAGGAGAGCTGTGACCCCTTGAGGAGGGAGAGGAGGGAGAACTGTGGGAACAAGAGAGGAGGAGAGGAGCCTGGAGGAGGGGAAGACTTAAGAGGGGAGGAAGAGAGAGGAGGAGAGGAGGGAGGAGAGGAGGGGAGAGAGGAGAGGAGAGATAAGGGGTCTGGGGAGAGAGAGGAGAGAGAGGAGGGAGAGGGGGGGAATCAGGAAGGGGAAGGAGGAACTCCCTCTAAGGGGATGAGAAGATTAGGGGGAGGAGTGGAGAGAGAAAAGAGTACGGGAAGGTAAGGAGGGGCGGGATTCAGGAAGAAGAGAAAACAAGAGAAGGTAGAAGAGGGGGGAGAGGAAGAGGGACAAGGGGAAGAGATGAAAAAAGGAACATACCAGAGCTTTCTTTCAGGCCCCTGCTGCAGATGCATTGGACTTTCAATGGGAGAGAGGGGAGAGGAGAGTGAGGGAGAGAGAAGAGAGGAGGGGAGAGGGAGGGGAGAGAGGAGAGAGGGAGTCTGGTGAGAGAGTTTTTTGAGGAACCAAAATGGGGAGGGAGAGGGAAGGAAGTCTGGAATAAGGAAGGGAAGGAAGGGGGGAGGAAAGAGGAGAGAGGAGAGGAGGGGAGAGAGAATGGGAGGAGAGGTTCTCAAGGAGAAGAGGGTGAAGGAGGCTCCTTGGAGAGGGGAGGGTGGAGGAGGAGGGGGAGAGGAGAGGAGGGAGGAGAGGAGGTGGAGAGGATGTGTGGAGAGGAGAAAGGAGGGAAGTCGAAGGGAGGAGAGGAGGAGCAGAGATGAGAGGTGTGGAGAGGATAGGAGAGGAGATGGGAGGAGAGGAGGGGGGAAGAGAGGGGAGGAGAGAGGAGAGGGAGAGAGAGGGAGGGGAGGGAGAGTAGAGGGGAGGAGGAGAGGGAGGGGAGGAAAGAGAGGAGGAGGGGATTGAGAGGGGAGGAGGGAGAGGGAGAGAGAAGGAGAGGGGAGAGGGGGGGAGGTGGGGGAGGGGGAGAGGGACTCCTGGGGGAGAGGAGAGAGAGGAGAGGGAGGGGAGGGGGAGAGGAGGGGGGAGAGAGAGGGAGAGAGAGAGGGGGAGAGAGGGAGAGAGAGACGGAGGAGAGGGAGAGGGGGGGGGGAGGGGAGGAGGGAGAGAGGGAAGAGGGAGGGAAGGGGGAGGAGGAGAGAGGAGAGGAGGGAGGGGGGGAGAGGGGAGGGGGAGGATGGAGAAGAGGTGAGAGGGGAGGGAGGAGGGGAGAGGAGGGAGGGGGGAGAGAGGGGAGGAGAGGAGAGGGAGGGAGAGGGACTAGGAGAGGAGAGAGAGGGGGGGCGAGAGGGAGAGGAGAGGAGAGGAGAGGAAGGGAGGAGAGAGAGGGAGGGGAGGGGAGGAGAGAGAGGAGAGGGGGGGGGGGAGAGGTGGAGGGAGAGGGGAGGAGAGGAGGGGAGGAGGGGAGAGGAGGAGAGGGAGGAGGGGAGGAGAGGAGGAGAGAGGAGAGGAGAGGGAGGAGGGAGGAGGAGGGAGAGGAGAGGAGAGGGGGAGGGAGAGGAGGGGATGAGAGGAGGGGAGGAGGGAGAGGAGAGAGGGAGGGAGAGAGAGGGAGAGGAGAGGAGAGGGGAGGGGAGGGGAGGAGGAGGAGGAGAGAGAGGAGGAGAGAGAGGGAGAGAGGAGAGAGGAGGAGGGAGGGAGAGAGAGAGAGAGAGGGGAGGGAGGGGAGAGGAGGAGGAGGGAAGGAGGGGGCGAGAGAGGGAGGGAAAGAGGAGAGAGAGGGAGAGGGAGAGGTGAAGGAGGAGAGAGGGGAGAGAGAGAGGAGGGAGAGGGGGAGAGAGAGAGGGGAGAGAGGGGAGAGAGAATGAGAAGGGGGGAGAGGGGGAGAGAGAGAGGAGGAGGGGGGGAGAGGAGAGAGGGAGGAGAGGGGAGGAGAGGGGGGAGAGGAGAGGAGAGGAGAGGAGAGGAGAGGAGAGGAGAGAGAAAGATGGAGAGGAGGGAGAGAGAAAGATGGAGAGAGAAGGAGAGAGAGACAGAGGGAAGGAGAGGAGATGTAGAGTGAGAGGGAGAGAGAGAAGGAGAGAGACAGAAGGAGAGAGGAGAAGGAGAGGAGAGGGAAGGAGGGGAGAGAGGAAGAGGAGGAGAGGAGGGGGGGAGAGGAGAGGGAGGAGAGAGGGAGAGGAGGAGGAGAGGAGAGAGGAGGGAGGGGGGAGGAGAGGAGGGAGAGGGAAGAGGGGGAAGAGGAGAGGAGGGGAGGGGAGGAGAGGAGAGGGAAGGGGAGGGGAGGAGGGGAGAGAGAGGGGAGAGGAGGAGGAGAGGAGAGGAAGGGAGAGGAGAGGGGGGAGGGGGAGAGGAGAGGGGAGGGAGGAAGAGAGAGAGGGGAGGAGAGGGGGAAGGGGAGAGGAGGAGGGAGAGAGGGAGAGAGAAGGGAAGGAGGGGAGAGGAGGGAGGAGGGGGAGGAGAGAGAGAGGAGGAGGGAGGGGAGGAGAGAGGAGAGGAGGGGGAGGAGAGGAGAGGGGGAGAGGAGAGGGGAGGGAGGGGGAGAGAGGAGGAGGGAGAGGGAGAGGGAGGGGGGAGGAGAGAGAGAGAATGGAGGAGAGGGGAGGAGAGGAGAGGAGAGGAGAGGAGAGGAGAGGAGAGGGCGGAGAGGAGAGGAGAAGAGAGGAGCGGAGAGGGAAGGAGAGGAGAGCAGGAGGAGAGGGGAGGAGAGGGGAGGAGAGGGAGGAGAGGAGAGGGGAGGGAGAGGAGGGGGAGGAGAGGAGGAGAGGGGGGGGAGAGAGGAGAGGGAGGAGAGGAGGGGGAGAGGAGAGGGGAGGGGGAGGAGAGGGGAGGAGGGGGAAGGAGGAGGAGAGGGGAGGAGAGGAGGAGAGGGAGGAGGAGAGGAGAGGAGGAGAGTAGAGGAGTTAAGAGGAGATGGGAGGAGAGGAGAGGGGAGGAGGGGAGGAGAGAGGAGAGGGGGGGGAGGGAGAAGGAGGAGGAGGGGAGGAGAGGAGAGGAGAGGAGAGGAGAGGGGAGGCGAGGAGATAAGAGAGGGGAGGAGAAGAGAGGAGGGGGGAGAGAGGAGGGGGAGGAGAGGAAAAGAGAGGAGAGGAGGGGAGAGGGGAGGAGAGGGGAGGAGGGGGGAGGGGAGGGGAGGAGAGGAGAGGAGAGGAGAGGAGAGGAGAGGAGGAGAGAGAGGAGAGGAGAGGAGAGGAGAGGTGGGGGAGAGGGGGGAGAGGAGGGAGGAGGAGAGGGAGGAGGGAGAGGGGAGAGGGAGAGGAGAGGGAGGAGGGAGGAGAGAAGAGGGAGGAGAAAGGGGAGGGGAGGGAGAGGGGAGGGGGAGGAGAGGGGGAAGGGAGCGGGGAGAGGAGGGAAGAGAGAGAGGGAGGAGAGAGGGGAGGGGAGGGAAGGGAGAGAGAGGGGAGGAGAGGGGAGGGGAGGAGGGGGAGAGGAGAGGGAGGAGAGGAGAGAGAGGGGGAGGAGGAGGAGAGGAGAGACGAGGGAGAGAGAAGGAGAAGAGAGGAGGGGGGGAGGGAGAGGGGAGGAGTAGAGAGAGAGGGGGGAGGAGAGAGAGAGGAGGGGAGAAGAGGAGGAGAGGGAGAGGGGAGGGAAGGGGAGAGGAGGGGAGGAGGGGAGAGAAGGGAGGAGAGGGGAGAGAGAGAGGGGAGGGGAGAGGAGAGGGAGGGGGGGAAGAGGGAGGGGAGGGTTGAGAGGAGGAGGAGGGGAGGAGAGGGAGAGGGGGAGGGGAGAGAGGGGAGAGAGGAGAGAGAGAGGAGGGAGGAGGGGAGGAGAGAGGGAGGGGGGAGAGAGAGAGAGGGGAGAGAGGGGAGGGATGGGGAGGGAGGAGAGAGGGAAGGGGAGAGAGGAGAGAGAGAAAGAAGGAGAGGGGAGGGGGGAGAGGGGAGGGGGAGAGGGGGAGGGGGGAGAGAGAGGAGGAAGGGAGGGGGGAGAAGAGGGTAGAGGGAAGGAGGGGGCGGAGAGAGGAGGGATGGGGAGGGGAGGAGAGGAAGAGGGGAGGAGAGGAGATGGAAGGAGAGGGGTGAGGAGATTTATTTTGAAATTTTGGGGGGGGGGGGGGGAGTAGTAGGATTTTATTAAAAAATGTGTACATAAACACGACAAAATTTAATCAGAAGTGGATACTTGGAATGGAAAGTGAAATCTCTACCAAAATGGAAAAAATCTCGCCAATTCTGCGTCTGGTGTTGGCGTAGCAAGGAATCAAAGGCTGGAAGCCACAAGTCAGGCAGGCGGCAGGCAGCCCCACAGAGTTTTAAATATAGGTCCAAGTGCAGACCCGTTGGGTATGTGCCCCCAATGCGCGTTTGCAGGGGGAGGGGGGGGGGGGGGGTGGAGCTGCGGCATCACACTCACACTAATCACCCCCCAAACACACAGGGGGCGGAGGGGGGGGAGGGGGAGACGGGGTGGGCAGAGGGGAGGGTGAGAATAGTGGAGGGGAGGGGAGAGGGAGCGGAATGCTGGAAAATCGAAGGTAGACAAAATGCTGGGAGAAACTCAGCGGGGGTGGCAGCATCTATGGAGCGAAGGAAATAGGCATTGTTTTGGGTTGAAACCCTTCTTCAGACGGCTATGAGAGTGGGGGGTGGGGAGTAAAAAAGGAAGAGGTGGAGCCAGAGGGCTGAGGGAGAACTGAGATGTGGAGCTCTTCCGTCGCCTCTGCCTCAAAGCGTTCTTCCATGGGAAGGAGTCCTCGCCCCCCATTGATGACCCCTTCTCCCTTCTCCGACGGATACCCTCCTCCTAGACCTCCCCCCCCCCCTCATGGCCATCTACTGGCTTTGGACCTCTTTATTTTAAACTGCTGGCTGGACATTAACCGCCTCAACTGCTCCACTCCCCTGTTTCACTATAACCTCAAGGCCCCCTGAACGTACAGCCCTCCACTCACTCTGCACCAATCCAGACTGGGTGATCAAACCCGCCGATAAGGTAGGTGCGCGTTGGTCTGCCGCGCTGATCTCTACAAGGCTGAGGCCACGCGCCTTGGACCATGACCCCACAGAGGAGCATCAGGCCACCATCTCGACCACCATCATTGACTTCATCAACTCTGGCTCCGTCCTCCCAAGCCTCCAACCTCATCGTTCCCCAGCCCCGCACGGCCCGATTTTACCTTCTCCCCAAAATCCACAAACCTGACTGTCCTGGCAGACCCATTGTTTCTGCCTGTTCGTGTCCTACCGAACTCATTCCACGTATCTCGACTCCATTCTATCCCCTCTGGTTCAATCCCTCCCTACCTATGTTCAAGACACCTCACATGCTCTTCGTCGACTCCAGGCCTTCGATTTTCCAGGCCCCCATTCCCTCATCTTCACCATGGATGTCCAGTCACTCTACACCTCCATTCCCCACCAGGAAGGTCTCAAAGCCCTCCGTTTCTTCCTTGACCGCAGAACCAACCAATCCCCGTCTATCGATACTCTTCTCCGCCTAGCGGAGCTGGTGCTTACCCTTAATAACTTTTCGTTTGACTCCTCCCATTTCCTCCAAATACAAGGCGTAGCTATGGGCATGCGCATGGGCCCAGCTATGCTTGCCTCTTTGTAGCGAACGTCGAACAATCCTTGTTCGAGATGTACCGTGGCCCTATCCCCGAACTCCACCTCTGCTACATCAACAACTGCATTGGTGCTACCTCCTGCACCCATGCAGAATTCACTGACTTCATCCATTTCACCACTAACTTCCATCCAGCACTCAAATACACCAGGACCACTTCCGACACTTACCTACCATTTCTTGACCTCACTATCTCCATCACAGGTGATAGACTTCTGACCGACATCCAGTATAAACCCACTGACTCCCATGGCTATCTGGACTACACTTCTTCCCACACTGCTTCCTGTAAGGACTCCATACCCTACTCCCAATTCCTCCGTCTATGCCGCATCTGCACCCAGCATGAGGTGTTCCATACCAGGGCATCGGAGATCTCCTCATTCTTCAGGGAACGGGGGTTCCCCTCTTCTACCATAGATGAGGCTCTCACCAGGGTCTTTTCTATACCCCGTGATTCTGCACTCATACCCTATCCTCCCACTCGTAACAAGGGCAGAGTCCCCCTTGTCCTCACCTTCCACCCTACCAGCCGTCACATACAACAAATAATCCTCCAACATTTTCGCCATATCCAACGTGATCCCACCACTGGCCACATCTTCCCATCTTCCCATCTCCTCCCCTGTCTGTCTCGACCTGAAACGTCGCCTATTCCTTCACTCCAGAGAGCTGCCTTACCCACTGATTTTCTCCAGGTTTTTTTGTCTACCAATGGGATCCCACCACTGGCCACATCTTCCTATCTCCTCACCTGTTGGCATTCCGCAGAGACCACTTCCTCCGTAACTCCCTGGTCAATTCGTACCTGGCATTTTCCCTTGCAACCACAGGAAATGCTACACTGGTGATCGCTTCGCCCAACACCTCCACTCAGTTCGCAATAACCAACCTGACCTCCTGGTGGCTCAGCCCCAACTCCCACTCCCATTCCGAATCTGACCTTTCTGTCCTGGGCCTCCTCCATGGCCAGAGTGAGGACCACCGTAAATTGGAGGAGCAGCACCTCATATTTTGCTTGGGCAGTGACTTCATTGACAAAATTTCAGTGTGGTCCTTACTTTCTCCTCCAATTCTCAGCTCTGGCTCTAATCTCCCACCCAGAGTTACTGACCGCGATGCACCGACACCCCGACCTCTTCCTCCCCCTCACACCGTCCTTCCCCCACCCCCCCCCCCCCGCCTCCATCCCCGACTTCCCCCTCCCCAACCTCCCCCGTGACCACCTCCTCACCCCTCCCCCCGACCTCCTCCTCCCGCACCCTATCCCTCCTCCCCCCCACCGCCGGTGCGTCCGGGGTCCGTGAGTGTGCATCCAGTCCGGGTGCAGAGACAGAAGAAGGGCCCACTGTGCTGGCAGCCATAGTAAATGCTTACCTGCAGTTCACCGCGTGTACTCCAGTTGGCATTGTGTGGCAATAGTATGGGTCATGGGTCGTGACCTCGACTGCGTGCAACCTCCCTATTGAGAGTTATCTGCGGGGCTGTGTTGGTGTCGGTGAGGAATTTCACCTACTGGGGTCGCTGCTGAGGGGATAGCGTGTGTTGCCCGTCAGCCTAGCGCGGGGTCCCAATAGGCGCGGGGCCAATTGGGAGCAATTGGTCCATTTGGCTTAAGGCCAGCCCTGGAGGCGGCGATGTGAGTAGGCCCCGGTGAGGCGGCGATGTGAGTAGGCCCCGGTGAGGCGGCGATGTGAGTAGGCCCTGGTAAGGCGGCGATGTTGGACGGTCCTGGTGAGGCGGTTAGGTTCGACGGTCCCGGTGATGCAACGAGGTTCGATGGTCCCGGTGAGGCGGCGAGGTTCGATGGTCCTGGTGAGGCAGCGTTGTTCGACGGTCCCGGTGAGGCAGCGTCGGTGAGTAGGCCCCGGTGAGGCGGCGAGGTTCGGCAGTCACGTTATGGTGGCGATAGAGGAATCGGGGAGGTTGTGAGGGCCGGCGTAATCGTTGAGGGGGCGGTAGTCAGAGTTACCAGTGAGGCAGCGAGGATCAGCGTCATCGGTGGGCAGGTGAAGGTCAGCGGCAGCATCGATGTTGAGGTCGGCGATGGCGGCGTCCTCGGTGGTCCGGGTCTGAGGTCGGTCTGGAGGCGGTGAGTGTTGGTGCTGCTCCTCGTGGCAAAGATGGCGTCACGGGACTCGGCCTGGTGGTGTTCGGGCAGGCGGCGCGGGCCAGTTTTGGGGCCCGGGGCCTGCAGGCAGTCGAGTCACGGAGTGTCGGTGGCAGGAGCAACCTGTAGGCGGGCGAGTTTAAGGTTATTGGTAGAGTCCAGGTGGGCCAGGAATCATTGATTGAAGTTGTGGATCTTCCGTAGGATGAATAGAGTTGGGGTCCGTTGCAGGTCCGGGTGAGTGAGGCCCGAAGTTTTGGGAGATTCAAATCAAGGTCCTGCTGGTGCCGGCTCATCGCAGCCAGAGTAGATCGCTGGCCACAGGAGAATTGCCGTGTATGGCGGCAGATAGCCAGTCGGTATTCTGGGTTGGGTCCGAACTGGGAGGTAGTGAACTGGAGCTGGAAGCCATGAGGTATGAGATGGAGGCACAGGCAAGTCCTGAGCAAGCGAACGTGGCTGTGGTACTGTTTAGGATATGGTCATAGAGTTGGAGGGAAGAGGCTATCACGGGGGGGGGGGGACAGTGAAAGAGGAGGTCGTAAAACTGTCTTCAGAGGGAGGAGGAGAACTTCTTCAAAGTAGGCATACCTTGAGGAGATTTCGCAGTGGAGTAGACAAAATGTTTAAGAAAGAACTGCAGATACGGGAAAATCAAAGGTAGACATAAATGCTGGAGAAACTCAGCGGGTGAGACAGTATCTATGGTGCGAAGGAAACAGGCAATGTTTCCGGTCGAAAACCTTCTTCAGTGATGTGAGGGTGGGGGGGAGGAGGAGGAGGTCGGGGGGAGGTGTGAGGAGGTGGTCACGGGGGAGGTTGGGGAGGGGGCAGTCGCGGATGCGAGGGCGGGGGGAGGTCGGGGGGGGAGGACGGGGTGGGGGGGGAGGAAGAGGTCGGGGGGTGTCGGTGCAGCGCGGTCAGTAACTCTGGGTGGGCAGAGGGAGTAGACCGTCCCTAACTCTGCTGCAGCTGACATTGCTCGGAGCCGCAGCCCCGCTTCATCCTGCCCCGTGTGTGGGCTCTGCTGACCCACAGCCCGTGACAGTGGGGCCCACAGGGGGAGACGGGGCGGAGGGCGGCCATGGCTGGACAGCATTGACCCTGGGACGGGGGGGGGGGGGGTTGGGGGGTGTTACGAGAGATGCGCTCCTTCGTCCACTTACACATTGGTGCTTTGGTTCAGAGCAAAGATACTAGAGCATTTGGTTCAGAGCGCTCAGTCACCCCAAAAAATAACCCCAAAATATTGCAATCCAATTGCTCTCAGTTTGAGTTTGCTTTATATAGCGGAGGCTTATCGAGATGGTGCTGTCTGGACACAACAATGATTGGGGCTATTAGTCACGGGATGTGATGGTGGAGCCTCGTTGGTGGTGGATCCTCGGTGGTGGTGGATCCTCGGTGGTGGTGGAGCCTCGGCGGTGGCGGATCCTCGGCGGTGGCGGAACCTCGGCGGGGGTGGAGCCTCGGCGGAGGTGGAGCCTCGGCGGTGGTGGAGCCTCGGCGGTGGTGGAGCCTCGGCGGAGGTGGAGCCTCGGCGGTGGTGGAGCCTCGGCGGAGGTGGAGCCTCGGTGGTGGTGGAGCCTCGGTGGTGGTGGAGCCTCGGCGGAGGTGGATCCTGGGCGGTGTGCGGATCCTCGGCGGAGGTGGAGCCTCGGCGGTGGTGGAGCCTCGGCGGTGGTGGAGCCTCGGCGGTGGTGGAGCCTCGGCAGTGGTGGATCCTCGGCGGTGGTGGAGCCTCTGCGGAGGTGGAGCCTCGGCGGTGGTGGAGCCTCGGCGGTGGTGGAGCCTCGGCGGAGGTGGGTGGTGGAGCCTCGGCGGTGGTGGAGCCTCGGCGGTGGTGGAGCCTCGGCGGTGTGGCGGTGAAGCCTCGTGGGTCGAGCCCCGGTCTGCGGTCGAAGAGAGCTCGGGGGACTGCCGTGAGGAGGGAGGGGGGGAGAACAATGAAGGACCCGGCTTGGGGGGGGGGGGTTGGGGTTACCGGTCTGACGTGGGGTGACGACCCCCAAACGTCAACCCATCCCCTCTCTCCAATGACGCCGCCCTTCCCGCTGAGTTGCTTCAGTGACGTTTTCCCTTCTGTTGACCGACCAGGACCTGTCTGCCTCATCAACCAGGACCTGGGGCAGGCAGAGGACGTGATGACGTCGGAAGGCAGGCGGTGGGCGGAGCGACGGTTGCACGATGACGTCGAGGGGTAATGGTGGACGGGGCCGTGGGGACGCGATGACGTCAGGGATAATGATTGGCGGGGCCGCGATGATGGCGAGGAGTAACGATGGGCGGGGCCACTGGTACGCGATGACGTCGCGGCCGCTCTGAGGGCGGGGCCTCGGGGATGAGATGTCGTCGCGGGCGCTCGGTGGATGGGACCCAAGGGACCGCAGGAACGCGATGGAGTCGAGGGGTAACGATGGGTGGGGCCGCGGGGACGCGGTTACGTCGAGGCCGCACTAAGGGTGGGGCCGCAGGAACGCGATGGTGTCGAGCAAAGATCTTAAAGCGGAGCTCCGCTGTAAGATCTTTGGTGTCGAGGGGTAACGATGGGCGAGGCCGCGGGAACGCGATGACGTCACGGCCGCTCGGATGGCGGTGCCGCAGGAACGCGATGACGTTGTGGCGGCTCGGATGGCGGGGCCGCAGGAACGCGATGACGTTGCGACCTCTCGGAGGGCGGGGCCTCGGTGTTGTATGGTGTCGAAGGCTAACGATGGGTGGGGCCGCGGGAACGCGATGACGTCGACGCCGCTCGGAGGGCGTGGCCTCGGGAACGCGATGACGTTGCGGCGGCTCGGAGGGTGAGACCGCGGGAACGCGATGGTGTCGAGGGGTAACGATGGGCGGGACCGCGATGACGTCATGTGGTAACGGCAGGAGACGCGATGACTTCGCGGCCGATGACGTCACGTGCCCTCGCGCCGCCGGCGGCCGTTGTGTACCCGTGACGACCCCCCCGCGGTCACGTGGCCCCGGCAGCCATCTTGTCCCCTCCACCCTCTTTGGCCAAGAGGGAGTGGAGGCCCCGACCCCCCTGAACCTCCCCGCCACGCCACGCCTCGACATACCTGCAGGTTGCGGGCGGCGAGGGCACGGCGGGCACAGGGCAACACCGGGTCTGGGGTCAGGGTTGGCGCCATTGTGTTCATGGGGAGAGAGAGAGGAGAATGGAGGGGGGAGGAGAGGGAAAGGGGGAAGGCGAGAAAGAGGGTGAGGGAGAGGGGGAGGGAGATAGAGGGGGATGGGGACAGAGAGAGGGAGGCAGGGAGAAGGGAGAGAGAGAGATAGAGAGGGAGGGAGTCACAGTCACAGTGATACAGAGTGGAAACAGGCCCTTCAGCCCAACTTGCCCATCCCGACCAACATGCCCCATCCACACTAGTCCCACCCCGACCAACATGCCCCATCTACACTTAGTCCCCCCCCGACCAACATGCCCCATCTACACTAGTCCCACCCCGACCAACATGCCCCATCTACACTAGTCCCACCCCGACCAACATGCCCCATCTACACTAGTCCCATCCCGACCAACATGCCCCATCTACACTAGTCCCACCCCGACCAACATGCCCCATCTACACTAGTCCCACCCTGACCAACATGCCCCCATCTACACTAGTCCCACCCCGACCAACATGCCCCATCTACACTAGTCCCACCCCGACCAACATGCCCCATCTACACTAGTCCCATCCCGACCAACATGCCCCATCCACACTAGTCCCACCCCGACCAACATGCCCCATCCACACTAGTCCCACCCCGACCAACATGCACCATCTACACTAGTCCCACCCCCGACCAACATGCCCCATCTACACTAGTCCCACCCCGACCAACATGCCTCATCTACTTGTCCCACCCCGACCAACATGCCCCATCTACACTAGTTCCCACCCGACCAACATGCCCCATCTACACTAGTCCCACCCCGACCAACATGCCCCATCTACACTAGTCCCACCCCAACCAACATGCCCCATCTACACTAGTCCCACCTCGACCAACATGCCCCATCTACACTAGTCCCACCCGACCAACATGCCCCATCCACACTAGTCCCATCCTGACCAACATGCCCCATCCACACTAGTCCCACCCCGACCAACATGCCCCATCCACACTAGTCCCATCCTGACCAACATGCCCCATCCACACTAGTCCCACCCCGACCAACATGCCCCATCCACACTAGTCCCACCTGCCTGCGTTTGGCCCATATCCTTCTAAACCTGTGCCTCAACTAACTCCTCTGGCAACTTCACCACCACCCTCTGGCTAACGAAATTCCTCCTTGTCTCCTTCCTGAAGGAACGTCCTTTCGTTCTGAGGCTTTGCCCTCTGGTCCTGGACTCTCCCACTAATGGAAACATCCTCATGGCCTTTCTCTGTTCGGTGACGTTTCAATGAGGTCACCCCAGCAAGTACAGGCCCAGCGCCGACAAACGCTCATCGTAAGTTAACCCTGAAATGCCCATCGTTCCTGGGATTGTTCTTGTAAACCTCGATGGGCCGAATGGCCTGAATTCTGGTGGTGGAGTAACTCAGCGGGTCAGGCAGCATCTCTGGAGAACGTGGATAAGTACAAAGTGCAGGAGTAACTCTGGAGAGAAGGAATGGGTGACATTTCGGGTCAAGATCCTTCTTTTGAAGACAGGACCAAGGCATAACTCTCCTCTCTTCTTCCCTCCCTCCCCGTCTCTCTCTCCCCCCTCTCTCCCCCCCCCCCCCCCCTCCTGCCTGATTTCTAGAGCCAATCTTTCCATTCCCGATGTCCAGAGACTTCAGGCAAGAGCAGGATTTGGCCGCTGGTGGGTTTCACCAGAAGTATAATCCCAAGGAAGTGCTTGGCAGGTGAGGATGAAGTCTCCCTATCTCCCTCCTCTCTCACCCTCCCACTCCCCCTCTCCCTCTATCTCCCCGCTCTCTCTACTCTCTACTCACTCACCACTCTCTCCCCCTCCTCTCTCTCCCCCCTTTCTCTCTCCCCCTCTCTCTCTCCCTTTCTCCGCCTAGCTCCCTCTCCCTCTCTCCCCCTCTCTCTTTCTCATCTGGCCCCCCTCTTCCTCCTCCTCTCTCCCTTCTCTCTCTCTCACCCCCCCCCTCTCTCCCTCTCTCTCTGTCTCCCCACTCTCTCTACTCTTCTCACTCTCTCTCAAGGGGAGTGAGCAGCGTGGTGCAGCGATGCGTCCACAAGAAGACAGGACAAGAGTACGCGGTGAAGGTGATGGAGGTGCCGGAGGAGAGTTTGTCCCTTGAACAGATGGAGGAGGCCCGCAGGTCCATCCGCAACGAGGTTGAGATCCTTCAGATGGTTCTTGGCCACCAGAGCATCAGTGAGTGTCTTTCACTCCCCTCCATCTCTCAATCCCTCCAATCTTCCACCCCTTCCCTCCCCTCCGTCTCTCCACCCCTCCCCTCCATCCCCGTCACTCCATCCCTCTCTCCCAACGAGATGGAGATACTTAAGATGATACTTGGCCACCAGAGCATCAGAATGTGTCCTCCATCTCTGAATCCCTCCATTCTACCCCCTCCATCTCTGTCTCTCCATCCATCCCTCGCAGCGTTGGAGAAACTTAAGATGGTACTTGGTCACTAGAGCATTGGAATGTGTCCTCCATCTATGAATCCCTCCATTCTTCCACCCCTTCCGCTCCCCTCCATCCCCGTCTCTCCATCCCTCAGCCCCAACGAGATAGAGATACTCAGGTTGGAGGCCAGTGACTAGTGGGGTGCCACAGGGATCTGTGTTGGGTCCACTGTTGTGTGTCATGTACATCAATGATTTGGATGATGGTGTGGTAAATTGGATTAGTAAGTATGCAGATGATACTAAGATAGGTGGTGTTGTGGATAATGAAGTAGATTTTCAAAGTCTACAGAGAGATTTAGGCCATTTGGAAGAGTGGGCTGAAAGATGGCAGATGGAGTTTAATGTTGATAAGTGTGAGGTGCTACATCTTGGCAGGACAAATCAAAATAGGACGTACATGGTAAATGGTAGTGAATTGAGGAATGCAGTTGAACAGAGGGATCTAGGAATAACTGTGCATAGTTCCCTGAAGGTGGAATCTCATGTAGATAGGGTGGTAAAGAAAGCTTTTGGTTTGCTGGCCTTTATAAATCAGAGCATTGAGTATAGAATTTGCGATGTAATGTTAAAATTGTACAAGGCATCGGTGAGGCCAATTCTGGAGTATGGTGTACAATTTTGGTTGCCTAATTATAGGAAGGATGTCAACAAAATAGAGAGAGTACAGAGGAGATTTACTAGAATGTTGCCTGGGTTTCAGCAACTAAGTTACAGAGAAAGGTTGAACAAGTTAGGTCTTTATTTCTTTGGAGCGCAGAAGGTGAAGGGGGGACTTGATAGAGGTCTTTAAAATGATGAGAGGGATAGACAGAGTTGACGTGGATAAGCTTTTCCCACTGAGAGTAGGGAAGATTCAAACAAGAGGACATGACTTGAGAATTAAGGGACAGAAGTTTAGGGGTAACATGAGGGGGAACTTTTTTAATCAGAGAGTGGTAGCTGTGTGGAATGAGCTGCCAGTGGAGGTGGTGGAGGCAGGTTCGATTTTATCATTTAAAAATAAATTGGATAGTTATATGGACGGGAAAAGAATGGTCTGGTCTGAGTTATGGTCTGAGCGCAGGTAGATGGGACTAGGGGAGAATAAGTGTTCGGCACGGACTAGAAGGGCCGAGATGACCTGTTTCCGTGCTGTAATTGTTATATGGTTATATGTTTAAGATGGTACTTGGCCACCAGAATATCAGTGAGTATCCTTCATCTCCCAATCCCTCCATTCTTCCACCCCCTCCCCTCCATCCCCGTCTCTCCATCCCTCCCTCCCACCGAGATGGAGATCCTTCAGATGGTGCTTCAGCTGGCTTGAAGAGAGAGCTAGATAGGGCTCTTAAATATAGTGGAGTCAGGGGATATGGGGAGAAGGCAGGAACGAGGTACTGATTGGGGATGATCAGCCATGATCACGTTGAATGGCATGCTGGCTCGAAGGGCCGAATGGCCTCCTCCTGCACCTATTTTCTATGCCACCCGAGCATCAGCGAGTGTGCTCTCTTTCCCTCCATCTCTGAATCCCTCCATTCTTCCGCCCCCTACCCTCCCCTCCACCCCTGTCCCTCTCCACCCTCCTCCCTTCCCCTACCCTCCATCCCCTCCCTATTTGTGGATGTATCCCTGATTTGTGTTAGAATTAGAACAGTGGGCATGTTTCCTCTCGTCGCTAACTGCTCTCCCCCTCTCTCCCTGCTCTCTCTCCCTATTCCTCCCCCCCCCCTCTCTCTCTCTCCCCTCTCTCTCTCCCCCTCTCTCTCTCCCCCTCATTCTCTCTCTCTCCCCTCTCTCTCTCTCGCCCCCTATTTCTCTCCCCCCTCACTCTCTCTCTCTCCCCTTCTCCCTCTCCCCTCTGCCCCCTCCTCCCTCTCTCACAGTCACACTAATCGACCACTTCAGTTCAGCCACAGTGACTTTTCTCGTGTTTGATCTGTAAGTATTATTATTAGAGTTGCTGCCACTGCGCAAGAGACCCGCGTTTCATTGGTGCTGTCTGTATGGAGTTTGCACGTTCTCTCCCCATAATCTGTGTGGGTTTTCTCCGGGCACTCCGGTTTCCTCCCACACTCCAAAGACTTGCGGGTTTGCAGGTTAATTGGCTTCGGTGAAGATTGTAAATTGTCCCCAGTGTGTGTGTGTGTGTGTCGGCGTGTGTGGGTGGGTGTGTGTGTGTCTGTGTGTGTGTGTTTGTGTGCGGGATCGCTGGTCGGCACGGACTGGGTGGGGAAGGGCCTGTTTCCGCGCTGTATCTCTAAACTAAACTAGTATACGGGGCGATCGCTGGTCGGCGCGGACTTGCTGGGACGAGACCAGATGTGGGTACATCACGTGATTCTTTATTCTCTCAGGATGAAACGAGGGGAACTGTTTGACTATCTGACAAAGAAAGTTCTCCTGACTGAGAGAGAGTCAAGGTGAGAGATACTGGTCAATGTACAAATGTCCCACTCTCCCTCTCCCTCCCACTCCCCCTCCATCCCACCCCTCTCTCTCCTCCTCCACCCCCCTCTCTCCCTCTCTTCCCTTCCCTCTCCACTTCCCTTTCTCCCTCTCTTCCTCTCCTTCTCTCTCTCCTTCTCCCTCTCTCCTCCTCTCTCCTCTCTTCTTCTCTCTCTCCCTCTCTTCCCTCTCTCCCTCTCTCTCTCCCTCTCTCCCTCTCTCTCTTCCTCTCTCCTCTCCTCCTCTCTCTCTTCCTCTCCCTCCTCTCCCCTCTCTCTCCCCCCTCTCTCTCTCCCTCTCTCTCCCTCTCTCTTCCTCTCTTCCTCTCTCTCTCTCTTCCTCTCTCTCTCCCTCCCTCTCTCTGTCACTGTGAGAGAAACGGGGGTAAATAATATAATCGACCTATCTGGGATAAAACACGTTATAAATCTTCAGGGGAGGGAGATAGACGCGGTGTGGGGGAAAACATAGGTAAAACATCACAGAAATTACACGTCTGTGGGAAAATCAGGGTCAATAACGTCAACTACCAATATATTTATATCTTTCTACCTCTTATTTTTCCCTCCTTCTCTCTCGCTCCCTCCATCACTCCATCTCCTTCCACTTCTTTCTATCTCTATTATCTCCCCCTCTCCCTCCATCTCTCCATCCCTCTCTCCTCCGCTCACCGTCACTCCCTGCTTCTATCTCTCTCCCTCTCTCTTTCCCTCTCTGAATATATTTATACCTTTCTATCTCTGTTAACGTTTCTCTCTCTCTCTGAATTTACTTTTATCTTTCTGTTATCTCTCCATCTTTCTCCCTCCCTCCCTCTCCTCCCCTCTCTCTTTCCCCCTCGTTCTGAATATATTTATCTTTCTATCTCTATTATCTCTCCTTCCCTCTCTCCTCTCTCCCTCGCTCTGAATATATTCATTTCTCTGTTATTATCTCTCTCCTTCTCCCTCTCTCTCTCTCTCCCTCCCGCTCTGAATATATTTATCTATCTGTTATCCTCCCTCCCATCCTCTACCTTCCTCCCTCTCTCTTTCCTTCTCCCTCCCTCTCTCTCTCTCCCCTCCCTCTCTCTCTCCCTCTCACTCTCTCTATTTCTCTTTATTTCTTTCTTTATTTCTTTCTTTCTTCAGAAACATAGAAAATAGGTGCAGGAGGAGGCCATTCGGCCCTTCGAGCCAGCACCACTATTCATTGTGATCATGGCTGATCGTCCCCAATCAATTACCCCTAGAGCTCTACCTGACTCTCTCTTAAATCCATCCAGTGACTTGGCCTTCCACTGCTCTCTGTGGCAGGGAATTCCACAAATTCACAACTCTCTTGGTGACAAAGTTTTTTTCTCACCTCAGTTTTAAATGGCCTCCCCTTTATTTTAAGACTGTGGCCCCTGGTTCTGGGCTCACCCAACATTTGGAACATTTTTCCTGCATCTAGCTTGTCCAGTCCTTTTATAAGTTTATATGTTTCTATAAGATCCTCCTCATCCTTCTAAACTCCAGTGAGTTTCTTTCTTTCTTTCCCTTCCTCCTCTCTTTCAGTCTTCCCTAAACTAAACTCAACTTAATTGAACGTAACTCTCTCTCTCTCTCCCCTCTCCCTCTCTCTTCTTTCCCCTCCCGCAGTCGCTGCCTCAAAAAGGCTGGCAGTATCATCAAAGACCCACAACATCCTGGCCACACACTCATCTCCCTGCTACCTTCAGGTAGAAGGTTCAGGAGCCTGAAGACTGCAACAACCAGGTTCAGGAATAGCTACTTCCCCACAGCCATCAGGCTATTAAACCTGGCTCGGACAAAACTCTGATTATTAATAACCCATTATCTGTTATTTGCATTTTATCAGTTTATTTATTCATATGTGTATATATTTATATTATGGTATATGGACATACTGATCTGTTTTGTAGTAAATGCCTACTATGATCTGTGTGCTGAAGCAAAGCAAGAATTTCATTGTCCTATACAGGGACACATGACAATAAACTTTCTTGAACTTAAACTATCTCTATTATCTCTTCCTCCCTCTCCCCTTCCCTCTCCATCTCCCTCTCCCTCTGTCACTTCCCCTCTATCTCTCTCTCTCTCTCTCCCTCTCTCCCTCCCTCTCCCTCCCTCTCTCCTTCAATCTCCCCCTCCCCCTCTCTCTCCCCCCTCAATCTGAATATATTTCTATCTTTCTATCTGTAATTACCTGACTCGTACACAGGTAAAGGTGTAAGCATCTTTATTAGACATCTCAGTGTCAGATATGCAGTACATTATACGCTCAGTCTGCTGCATCTACTTAATGTAATGAACAAGTTCTTACACTATACAGCATGCACTAGGCGGGGTTATTACTAGTTAGCATTCTGATTGCTAACATGCAATAGCCAATCTACATCTTTTCTCATAGAAAGTGAAAAGCAACTTCGGCGCTTGAAACATAGAAACATAGAAAATAGGTGCAGGAGTAGGCCATTCGGCCCTTCGAGCCTGCACCGCCATTCAATATGATCATGGCTGATCTTCCACCTCAGTATCCTGTACCTTCCTTCTCTCCATACCCCCTGATCCCTTTAGCCACAAGGGCCACATCTAACTCCCTCTTAAATATAGCCAATGAACTGGCCTCAACTACCTTCTGTGGCAGAGAATTCCACAGATTCATCACTCTCTGTGTGAAAAATGTTTTTCTCATCTCGGTCCTAAAAGACTTTCCCCTTATCCTTAAACTGTGGCCCCTTGTTCTGGACTTCCCCAACATCGGGAACAATCTTCCTGCATCTAGCCTCTCCAACCCTTTAAGAATTTTGTAAGTTTCTATAAGATCCCCCCTCAATCTTCTAAATTCTCGCGAGTACAAGCCGAGTCTATCCAGTCTTTCTTCATATGAAAGTCCCGCCATCCCAGGAATCAGTCTGGTGAACCTTCTCTGTACTCCCTCTATGGCAAGAATGTCCTTCCTCAGATTAGGAGACCAAAACTGTATGCAATACCCCAGGTGTGGTCTCACCAAGACCCTGGACAACTGCAGTAGAACCTCGCTGCTCTTATACTCAAATCCCTTTTGCTATGAATGCCAACATACCATTCGCATATCATTGAACAATAGGCTGAGGGAATATAGTAGAGTTCAAAAAGATTTGCCGTATCTAGTGGGTGGCCTACTAACCCGCGTGCGGTAGGAAGCCGCCTCATCCCCCATTCCTTCTGAAAAGATGGGGACTGGGATTGGTGATACCGCTGGTGACCCGATGGGCTTGTGGGGAGAGGCCGCCACGGGAAACCGGGGGTAGACCGACGCGGGGGCACTGGTTACAGCCGGAGACGTTGGGGCAGACCGACGTGGGTAGTGTGTGGTATTAGTCGCAACAGGTGATGGGACGGCTGCAACAGGCGTCGGTGTAAACACGAGCGGTGGGGCATCAGGACCCGCGGGCGCCGGATGCGGTTCCTTCACTGGAAGGAGATGATGACGGTTGCATCTGTAGAGGACACCATCCACTTCGACCAGGTCGGAGCGTGGTTCCTTTGAGGGTCCATGAACGTGCCCTAGTCTGGTATGTCCTTTGTCGGTTTGTAGGCGTACCACTTGTCAATGCATTTCGTTGGCGTACCACAATTAAAATTGAATCTGAATCCTTGTACCAGTGGTTTAAGCGGCTTGCTGGTCTTGTCATAAAACCGCTTTTGCGTGTGGCGTTTAAATTGCACTCGCTTTTGTACCGCGTGCGGTGGGAGAGCGGACGTGCGGCTGCAGCTGTTGCTGGGAGACGGGCAGTGGTGGACGCGTCTGGCGAGACATTAGCCGCTGGGCGGGGGAACCGAGAACGCTGTCCCTTGAAATGTTCCGTAGGTTGAGTAGGTCCAGGTAGACGTCGGATTTTGCTAGGTGGGAGCGCTCCATGAGTTGTTTAGCTCCGAATGGCATGCTCGGCAAGTCTGTTGGACTGCGGGTATCCTGGGCTGCTGGTAACGTGTTGAAAGTTCCACCCTTTGGCAAAGTCCTTAAATACCTGACTGGTGAATTGCCTTCCATTGTCAGTTTGAAGGCGGACAGGTGACCCATGTACGGACAGGTGGATTTATCATGTTTAAGAAGGAACTGCAGATGCTGGAAAATCGAAGGTACACAAAAATGCTGGAGAAACTCAGCGGGTGCAGCAGCATCTATGGAGCGAAGGAAATAGGCAATGCTTCGGGCCGAAACCCTTCTTCAGGTGGATTTGTAGTTTCTGGATCACTGTTTCGGAGGAGATAGTTGGAAGCAGGTCAACCTCGAATCAGCTCGAGGAGGAGTCCACCAAGACAAGGTTGTGTTTCCCATGCCATTCAAAGATGTCGGTGGCCAGTGAAGGCCATGGAAATGGAGGGAGCTGGCTGAGGCAGGAGGGGCTGCTTCTGCTGGTGTGGTGTCAGGCTGCTGCAGACAGCGCACGATTCTGTCTTTTCACACATAAACCTTGTCATCCTGGACCAGTAGAACATGTTTTGGGCCCGTTTTAGAGTGGCCTCCGTGCCGGGGTGGCCTCTGTGGATGTCGTCATAGTACTCACCTCCTAGAGTGGGAGGGATAACTGCCTTGTGGCCTTTGATGATTATCCCATCCTGTAGCATTAGTTCGTCACGAAGCAGGAAGTAGGGTCGTATTTCGAGCGGGGTGTTTGACTATTTGTGGGGCCACCCGTTCCTTATGACGGTAGTTTGCAGTTGTGAAGTTTTGTCCGCAGCTGTGTGTTCGACCAGGCGACGTTAATGATCAGTGGGCACGAACGAGACTTGCAGGACTGAGAATTCATCTTGTTCGATGAGGTGGCGTTCTTGGTTCTTGGTTTCTTGGTCCTCCAAAATATCCCAAATGGAATTTAAACTGGAGGTGGTTCCCTGGTGGTGCACGGGGCTCTGGAAAGCGTGTCTGCTATGTGCATGTCTTTACCTTTCTTGTATACGTAGAAACATAGAAAATAGATGCAGGAGTAGGCCATTCGGCCCTTCGAGCCAGCACCGCTATTCAATATGATCATGGCTGATCATTCAACTCAGTATCCTGTACCTGCCTTCTCTCCATACCCCCTGATCCCTTTAGCCACAAGGGCCACATCTAACTCCCTCTTAAATATAGCCAATGAACTGGCCTCAACTACCTTCTGTGGCAGAGAATTGCAGAGATTCACCACTGAAAAATGTTTTTCTCATCTCGGTCCGAAAAGACTTCCCCTTATCCTTAAACTGTGATCCGTTGTTCTGGACTTCCCCAACATCGGGAACAATCTTCCTGCATCTAGCCTGTCCAATCCCTTAAGACTTTTGTAAGTTTCTATAAGATCCCCCCTCAATCTTCTAAATTCTAGCGAGTAGAAGCCGAGTCTATCCAGTCTTTCTTCATATGAAAGTCCTGACATCCCAGGAATCACAGGAATGCGATGCGGACATCCCAGGAATACGATGCGGAAGTCAAAATGCTGCAGCTGCATCATCGTGCATTGTAGACGAGCCGGGGCAGCATGGATGGGCTGACAAGTGGCTGATGGTCAGTCTCAACAGTGATAGTTTTGCCAAAAATGAAGTCCTTGAATTTAGAACAGGCACAAACTACGGCGAGCAGCTACTTTTCAATTTGTGCATAACGTTGTTCAGTGTCTGTTAGGGTTCGTGATGCATAGGAGACAGGCATCACATCGCCTTCGGTGGTTGTCGGTAGGCACTCTGCGCCTAGCCCGTACTGGGATGCATCGCAGGTGATGGTGATCGGCAGCTTGAGGTTAAAGTACGCCAGTATTGGTGCGCTGGCTAGCTGGAGCTTGAGTGTGTCGAAACCCTGTTGGTGTTGTGGTACCGGGTCCATGCTGTGTCTTTGTTAGTCAGTTGTCGCAGGGGGGCAGACAGATCGCTGAGGTTGGGAATAAATTTGCCCAGATAGTTCGCCGTACCGAGGAATCGTTGCCAACTGGTGATGTCGGTGGGAACTGGCAGTTCGTTGATGGCTGCAGTCTTTAACGGATCAAGTTTTAAACCATTACTGGTGAACACATGGCTGACGTAGGTGACTTCCGGAACCCGGAATCCACGCTCTAAATATATTTATCTCTATTATATATATTCTATTATATCTTTATTATCTCTCTCTCTCCCTCTCTCTACTTCTCCCCCCTCCCTCTATCTCTCTCTACATCTCTATTTCTTTCTTTCTCTTTCCCTTCTTTCTTTCTCCCTTTCCCTTCCTCCCCCTCTCTCTTTCTTCCCTAAACTAAACTCAATTTAATTTATCATAACTTAACTCTCTCTCCCCCTCTCTCTCTCCTTCCCTCCCTCTCTCCCTGTCTCTACCTCTCCCTCACTCTCTCCCTCCTACTCCATCTCCCTCTCTCTCTATCTCTCTCTCCCCCTCTATCTCTCTCTCCCTCTCTCTCTCCCCCGCGCTCACTCCCTCCCTCTTTCACTCCCTCTCTCTCTCCCGCTCGCTGTGTCAGGGTTATGATGAGGGAATTACTGGAGGCGGTCAGATACCTCCACAGCCGACACGTGATCCACCGGGATATCAAGACGGAAAACATTCTGCTCGACGACCGGCTGCACATCCGCCTCTCCGATTTTGGATTCTCCTGCATCGTGCAGCCCGGCCAGTTGCTGAAAGGTGAGGAGAGAGAGGGGAGAATGTGGGCAGGTACAAAGTTCTGGAGTAACTCAGCGGGACAGGCAACATCTCTGTGGAGAACACGGACAGGTATAAACTCATGAGGGGAATAGATCGGGTAGACGCAGAGAGTGTCTTGCCCATAGGTCTTCTTTTATGTGGTGGGTGGGGGAGGGGAAGGGGGAAATTATTTTTAACCCCAGTCCTACCTGGTCGGAGATGCGGTTTTTCTCCGAACCGCATCTTCGTCCTCTCTGTGCGGCCTAGTCGAACTGGAGCAGCGCTGAGCGGCGTTTCCTGCGGGGACTGCAGCTTCGACGGCGGTGTAGATGCTGGGACATCTACAAGGAGCGGGCGATGCCTTACCGGGTCGCCTTGCGGTAATCTCCGGGGCACTGTGACCGTCGACAGCACCGCGGAGCCTGGGATCCGAGATCGCCAGTGTCGGGGGTTCGGCCGGCGCGGCCTGTGAACTTTGGTCGTTGCAGTCTTCGGGGGGAAGCGGCTGCTTCAGGTCCTGGCCGCTGATGGATGTTCCCCGACGGCCGATGGTCCAGCTTCACGGCAAGAGGCCTGAAGACCGGGCTGGCTGAGGAGGACAGATATAGGCCCCGACCTCGGGTGGACTATGAGGGGGAGAACTGGGATATTTTTGGTGCCTTCCCCTCACAGTGATTCTGCTGTGGGGGGACGTTTCATGTTGATTTCTATAGTGTACTGTTCTGTGTCTTTTTTTTCTTTTTTCTCTTTTTTGTTTTTGTATGGATATATTTATATTTGGTCTGTTCTATTAATTTTATTAAACTCTGTAAAGCACTTTGGTTCAAATATTGGTTTTGTTGAAAAGTGCTATATAAATAAATATTATTATTATTATTATTAATTATTATAGTAGGGGAATCGAGTACCAGAGGGATACCCACCCGGAGCGGGAGAAAGGGGGGGGGGAAGATTGAATAGAACTTGAGAGAGAGAGACCACACATACAGAGAGAGACGGGAGAGAGAGAGAGACACACACACACACACAGAGAGACTGGGAGAGAGTGAGAGAGGGAGAGATAGAAGGAGAGAAAGTCGGGGTGAGAGAGATAGAGAGAGGGAGACTGAGAGAGGGAGAGAGATAGAAGGAGAAAGACGGGGAGATAGAGAGAGAGAGGGAGAGAGAGACGGGGAGAGAGAGAGAGAGAGGACAGGGAAAGAGAGGGAGATGAGAGTAGAGAGGAGAGAGAGAGAGAGTGGAGACGTGGAGAGAGAGAAAGAGATGGGGAGATAGAGAAAAAGAGACGTGGAGAGAGAGTGAGAGAGAGAGATGGAGAGAAAGAGAGAGGGAGAGAGAGATGGGGAGAGAGACGGGGCAAAGAGATCTGGCTGATGAAGGCCGTGCCAAAGGCCTCGTTGACCGCCTCTTCTACCTGCAACTCGATCGTTTTAAAGGGTGAGGGGTGGGGGAGGAGGGGGGGGGGAGATTCGTGGGCAAGGGTTCTCAAGGAGGGGAGGGGGAGAGGGGGGAGGAGAGTGCTGGGGTAGACTCTGAGGGTCTCTTCTCTCCCGCAGAGGGTGTGGAACCCCTGGATATTTGGCCCCAGAGAACTTCTGCTCTGTTCCATGAGTGACTATCACCCAGGATACGGCAAAGAGATAGACCTGTGAGTGTCTCTCTCTCCCCTCTTCCTCCTCTCTCCTCCCTTTCCCTCTCCTCCCTTCCCTCCCCCCTCCCTTACCCCCTCCCCTCTCCTCTCTCCTCCCTTCCCTCTCCTCTCCTTCCCCTCTCCTCCACTCTCCTCTCCTCTCATCTACTCTCCTCTACTCCCCTCTCCTCCCCTCTTCTCTCCTCTCCCTCCTCCTCTCCTCTCCTCTCCTCCCCTCCCCCTCCCTCCCTCTTCCTCTCCTCCTCCCCCACCTCCCCCCTCTCCTCCTCTCTCCTCCTCTCTCTCCCCTCTTCCCTCTCCATCCTCCCCTCTCCTCCCTTTCCCTCCCCTCTCGACTCTCCCCTTCCCTCCTCCCCCCCTCTCCTCCTTTCCCCTCCCCTCTCCTCCTCTCCTCCCCCTTCCCCTCCCCTTGCCTCCCCTTCCCCTCGCCTCCCTTCCCTCTCCTCCCTTCCCCTTTCCTCTCCCTCCCCTTCTCCTCTCCTCTCCTTCCTCCCTCTCCTCTCTCCTCCCTTCCCCTCCCCTCCTCTCTCCCCTCCCTTCCCCTCCCTCCCCCTTTCCTCCTTCCCCTCCCTTCCCCCCCTCTCCTCCCTTCCCCCTCACCCTCCCTCTCTCCTCCCTTCTCCTCTCCTCCCCTCTTCCCCCCTTCTCCTCTCTTCTCCTCCTCTCTCCTCCCCTCTCCTCCCTTCCCCCCTCTCCCTCCCTCTCTCTCCTCCCTTCCCCTCCTCCCCTCCCCTCTCATCTCCTCCTCTCTCCTCCCCTCCCCTCCCCTCTCCTCTCCTCCCCGCCCTCCAACAATAAGGTCACCTGATCGGAGTAGCATTAGGCCATTCGGCCCATCAAGTCCACTCCGCCATTCAATCACGGCTGATTATCTCTCCCTCCTAACCCCATTCTCCTGACTTCTCCCCATAACCCCTGACACCCGTACAAATCAACAATCTATCTATCGCTGCCGACAAAAACGCTCATCATACGTTAACCCACTCATTCCTCCCCCCTCCTCCTATCTCTCTCTCCTCTCCCCTCTCCCCCATCTGCTGGAGGGGACCTCTGATCCTACATTGAGGGTCGAGTCTCGGAGCGAGTGGTGTATTTGCGTTCAGCACTCGAGGGGCAGCTGCGGTCCAGTGAGTTGCAGCTCGGAGCCCGACTCTCGGCCCTGGAGAGGGCATGGGGGGAGAGCGCGGAAAGATGCTCGTGCAAAATAGAAACATAGAAAATAGGTGCAGGAGGAGGCCATTCGGCCCTTCGAGCCAGCACCGCCATTCATTGTGATCATCCCCAATCAATAACCTGTGCCTGCCTTCTCCCCATATCCATTTTTATCCATTAGCCCCTAGAGCTCTATCTAACTCTCTCTTAAATCCATCCAGTGATTTGGCCTCCACTGCCCGCTGTGGCAGGGAATTCCACAAATTCACAACTCTCTGGGTGAAAAAGTTTTTTCTCACCTCAGTCTTAAATGACCTCCCCTTTATTCTAAGACTGTGGCCCCTGGTTCTGGACTCGCCCAACATTGGGAACATTTTTCCTGCATCTAGCTTGGACTTTTATAATTTTATATGTTTCTATAAGATCCCCCTCACCCTTCTAAACTCCGGTGAATTCCTAGTCTTTTCTCTTTCATCATATGACAGTCCCGCCATCCCAGGGATCAATCTCGTGGACCTACGCTGCACTGCCTCTCACAAGGATCTCCTTCCTCAAATTAGGAGACCAAAACTGTACACAATACTTCATAGATGTTGTCTTACCAGAGCCCTATACAACTGCAGAAGAACCTCTTTACTCCTATACTGAAATCCTCTTGTTATGAAGGCCAACATTCCATTAGTTTTCTTCACTGCCTGCAGTACCTGCACGCCAACTTTCAGTGACCGGTGTACAAGGACATCCAGGTCTCGCTGCATCTCCCCCTTACATAACCTAATTCCATTGAGATAATAATCTGCCCCCTTGTTTTTGCCGCCAAAGTGGATAACCTCACCTTGATCTATATTATACTGCATCTGCCATGCCTCTGCCCACTCACTCAACCTGTCCAGGTCACACTGCAACCTCCTAACATCTTCTTTACAGTTCACACTGCCACCCAGCTTTGTGTCATACTTGCTAGTGTTGCTCCTAATTCTCTCTTCCAAATCATTAATATATATGGTAAACAGTTACGGCCCCAACACCGAGCCTTGCGGCACTCCACTCGCCACTGCCTGCCATTCTGAAAAGGACCCGTTCACTCCTACTCTTTGCTTCCTGTCTGCCAACCAATTTTCTATCCATATCAACATCCTACCCCCAATACCATGTGCTCTAATTTTAGTCACCAGTCTCCCGTGCAGGACCTTAACAAAGGCTTTCTGAAAGTCTAGATACACTACATCCACTGACACCCCTTCATCCATTTTACTTGTCACATCCTCAAAAAATTCCAGAAGATTAGTCAAGCATGATTTCCCTTTCATAAATCCATGTGGACTTGGACTAATCCTTGTACTGCTATCCAAATGCCCCATTTTTACCTCTTTAATAATTGACTCCAGCATCTTTCCCACCACCGGTCAGGCTAACTGGTCTGTAATTCCCCGTTTTCTCTCTCGCTCCTTTCTTGAAAAGTGGGACAGGAACTTGATCCTGAATCTATTGAACATTGGAAAATGATCACCAATGCATCCACTATTTCTAGAGCCACCTCCCTGAGGAACCTGGGATGCAGACCATCAGGCCCAGGGGATTTATCATCCTTCAGTCCCATTAGCCTACCCAATACTATTTCTCGCCTAATGAAAATTTTGTTCAGTTCCTCTGCCCCCTTAGATCCCCTACCCTCCGGTACTTCTGGGAGATTGTTTGTGTTTTCCTTAGTGAAGACAGATCCGAAGTACCTATTCAACTCTTCTGTCATTTCCTTGTTACCCATAATAATTTCACCCGTGTCTGCCTTCAAGGGATCCACATTTGACTTTCACATTTTTCCCCTAACATATCTAAATAAGCTTTTACTGTCCTTCTTTATATTCCGGGCCAGCTTCCCCTCATACTTCATCTTTTCAGCCCGTATTGCCCATTTTGTTTCCTTCTGTTGCCCGATGAAAGTTTCCCAAGACTCTGGCTTCCGGCCACTCTTTGCTGTGTTATACATCTTTTCTTTTAGTTTTATTCTATCGCTAACTTCTCTTGTCAGCCACGGTTGCCTCCTACTCCCCTTAGAATCTTCCATTCTTCTTGGAATGAAATGATCCTGCGTCTTCCGGATTATGCCCAGAAATTCCTGCCATTGCTGTTCCACCGTCATTCCTGCTAGGATCCCTTTCCAGTCTATCTTGGCCAGCTCCTTCCTCATGCCTTCATTATCCGCTTTGTTCAACTGCATCACTGACACTTCCGATTTAACCTTCTCCTTCTCAAATTGCAGATTAAAACTAATCATATTATGATCACTACCTCCAAGCGGTTCCTTTACCTCGAGTTCTCTTATCATATCTGGTTCATTAGACAACACTAAATCCAGAATTGCCTTTTCTCTGGTCAGCTCCATTACAAACTGCTCTAAGAATCCATTTTGGAGGCACTCTCCTTCCTGGGGTCCTGAACCAACCTGATTTTCCCAGTCTACCTGCACATTGAAATCCCCCATCACCACAGTGGAATTACCTTTGTTACATGCCAGACTCTGCTCTCTTCTCTCAGTTGGGCATGTGGGGTTGTGATGTACACGCTGGTATCGGGCTATCCACCGTTTTGGAATCGCAAACAACTAATCATGCTTCGAAACATCATGGAGGCGAAGTATCGAATGGACTCGTCAGAATGGATGGATCGAACTCACACTGTCAAAGATCTGGTACCAGGGGAGGAGGGAGAGGAGGAGAAAGGGGAGGAGATGGGAGGAGAGGGGAAGAGAGAGGAGAGGAGTGAAGAGGGGGGAGGAGAGGAGAGGAGGGGAGGAGCTAGATAGAGCTCTTAAAGATAACTGTCAGGGTATATGGGGAGAAGGCAGGAACGGGTTACTGATTGTGGATGATCAGCCGATGCTGGCTCGAAGGGCCGAATGGCCTAAGGCACCTATTGTCTATTGAGAGGGGAGGGCAGAGACAGAGAGAAAGAGAGGCAGAGAGACTATGAGAAAGACAGAGACTGAGAGAGAGACAGACAGAGAGAGACAGAGAGAGAGAGAGAGAGACGGAGAGAGAGACAGAAATGATAAGAAAAGAGATATAGGTGGAGGAGAGGGGAGGGGGAGGAAAGGTGAGGGGAGGAGAGGAGAAGGGATGGGAAGAGATGGGAGGGCAGGAGGAGAGGAGGGGAGGGGAGGGGAGGAGAATTGAGGGGAGTGGAGGGGAGAGCGGTGTCTAACAGACGTATCCTCCATATGTAGATCACTCGGATGTTAACTCTGGACCCTGCATTAAGAATCACTGCAGACCAGGCCCTGCGTCACCCCTTCTTCAGAAGCTACAAGGCCGAACGACGATCATTCACCCCCATTCAGAAGTTCCGCGTACGTCCAGAGAGAGAGGGGAGAGTGAGAGAGAGAGGGGGAAAGAAAGAGAAAGACAAGTAGAGAGAGAAAGAGAGGGGGATAGTGGGATGAAGAGAGGGAGGGGGATGAAATAGAGAGGGGGAGAGAAAGGGGGAAGAGAGATGGGGAGAGAGAGTTAAGTTACGTTAAATTAAGTTGAGTAGTTTAGGGAAGAAAGGGGGGGGGTGAAGGGAAAGGGAAAAGAAAGAAAGAAAGAAATAGAGAGGTGGTGCGAGGGGGAGAGAGGGAGTGGGGAGAGGGGGCAGAGAGAGAGGGGAAGAGGGGGTGGGAGATTTCCATTCATGATATTCTCTCCCTCTCTCTCTCCGCCCGCTCTCTCTGCTCCCTCTCTCCGCCCGCTCTATCTACAGGCGGGTGTGTGGGCGGCAAGGATGTGCGTGGGACTGTTCACCGCGCTGGGTCGCGCCAAGCCGGTGGGACGCACGGAATTCTCCCAGGACCCCTACAGCTCGAGGTTTGTGCGGAAACTGATCGATGGCTGCGCGTTCAGCATCTACGGGCATTGGGTGAAGAAGGGCCAGAACCAGAACCGCGCCGCGCTCTTCCAGCGACAGTCCAAGGTCCAGCTTGCCCACTGGGATAGCAGCAGCTTCCGCACCGAACGCACTATGATTCGCTGGGCTGATGGTGAGAGACAGAGAGAGACTGAGAGATGTCAATAGACAACATGTAGAGGAGAGGAGAAGGGAGGAGACGGAATGTTAGCAAATTTGCAGATGACACAAAGCTGGGTGGCAGTGTGAACTGTGAGGAGGATGCCATGAGAATGCAGGGTGACTTGGACAGGTTGGGGGAGCGGGCAGATGCATGGCAGATGAAGTTTAATGCGGATAAATGTGAGGTTTTGGTAGCAAAAACAGGAAGGCAGATTACTATCTAAATGGCGTCAAGTTGGGAAAAGAGGAAGTACAACGGGATCTGGGGGACCTTGTACATCAGTCTATGCAGGTACAGCAGGCAGTGAGGAAAGCGAATGGCATGTTGGCCTTTATAACAAGAGGAATCGAATACAGGAGCAAAAAGGTCCTTCTGCAGTTGTACAGAGCCCTAGTGAGACCACACCTGGAGTAGTGTGTGCAGTTTTGGTCCCCTAATTTGAAGAAGGACATTCTTGCTATTGAGGGAGCAGCGTAGGTTTACAAGGTTTATTCCCAGGATGGCGGGACAGTCATATGTGGGCTTGTACACTCTGGAGTTTAGAAGGATTAGAGGACATCTCATTGAAACATATAAGATTGTTAAGGGTTTGGACTGGCTAGAGGCAGGAAACATGTTCCCGATGTTGGGGGAGTCCAGAACCAGGGACCACAGTTTAAGAATAAGGAGTAAGCCATTTAGAACGGAGAAGAGGAAACACTTTTTCTCACAGAGAGTGGTGAGTCTGGAGAATTCTCTGCCTCAGGCGGGTGGAGGCGGGTTCTCTGGATGCTTTCAAGAGAGAGCTATATAGGGCTCCTAAAAATAGGGGATATGGGGAGAAGGCAGGAACGGGGTACCGATTGGGGATGATCAGCCATGATCACATTGAATGGTGGTGCTGGCTCAAAGGGCCGAATGGCCTATTCCCGCACCTATTGTCTGTCTATTTGGAGGAGAGGGGAGGTGAGGAGAAGGGAGGAGAGGAGAGGGGAGGAAAGGGGTGGAGAGGAAAGGGGTGGAGAGGAAAGGGGAGGAAGAAGGGAGGAGGAGGGGAGGCGGGGAGGAGAGGAGGGAGAGAGGAGAGAGAGAGAAATTATGACCAATATTGGTGGAGAGAGGAGAGAAGAGACAGAGAATGTGAGAGAGAGCCTGAAAGTGACAGAGAGACAGAGGTAGACAGGGACAGAGAGAGGGGAGGAGAGAAAGAGAGAGGAGAGGGGTGGAGTGGAGAGGGGATGAGAGGGTAGGAGAGGGGCAGAGTGGAGAGGGGCGGAGTGGAGAGAAAGGGAGAGTTTCACTCTGTGTCTGACCCTCTGTCTCCTCCACAGAGAAGTGATCGATGGCCGTTCCTGAATGAACTGACCCTCTCTCCCCTCCCCCTCTCTCTCTCTCTCTCTATATCATATACACCCCCATATATACACACATACACTATCTCATCTCTCTCCCCCTCTCTCTAACCCCCTCTCTCCTCTCTCTTCCCCAGACGACTGGCACAGAAAGTTATTCAAATAAACTTTATTTCAGCGAGAATCCCGTGTTTGTGATTTGGTTGAGACTCTTCCCCCCCCCTTCCTTCCCCACTCCCCCCCCTCTCTCCCTCCTCCCTCTCTCCTCTTCCTTCTTTCTCTCCTTTCTCTTTCCCCCCTCTCTTGCTCTATTTTTCTTTCTTTTCTTCCTCTTTCTCTCCCCCCCTCTCTCTCCCCCCTTCTCTCTCTCTCCTCTCTCCCTTCTTTGTCTCTCCCCCCTCTATATCGTCTCTATTAATTTATTTATCTTTAATTTACTACCTATCTTTCTCTATTTCTTTCTTTTTCTCCCCCTCTCTCTCCTCTCCCTTCTTTCTCTCTCCCTCCTCTATCTTTCTCTCCCCCTCTCTCCCTTCCCTCTCTCTCGATTAATTTATTTATCTTTATTTTACTGTCCGTCTGTCTGTCTGACTATCTATCTATCTCTCTATTTCTTTCTCTCACCACCTCTTTCTCTCCCTTCTTTCTCTCTCCCCCTCTATATCCTCTCTCTCTATTTATTTATCTTTATTTTACTGTGTCTGTCTATCTATCTGTCTCTGTCTATCTATCTATCTATCACTATTTCTTTCTTTCTCCCCCCCCTCTCACTTTCATCCCTAAACTAAACTCTACTTGACGTAACGTAACTTAACTCTCTCTCTCTCCCCACTCTCCCTCTCCCCCCTCTCTCTCTCCCCTCTTTCTTTCTCCCTCTCTCTATTTCATTCTTTCTTTCCGCCCTCTCTCACTTTCATCCCTAAACTAAACTCCACTTACCTTAACGTGAAGTTAAGGGCCTGCCCCACTTGGGCATCATTTGCGTGTCGCACAGGTGGAGCGTGAAGGTTTTGTGCATCCCAAAATCCTGGGGTGCCGCGCGCAACACCACACACACGTCGTGCGTTGTGATGCGTAAATGATGTTACTGTGGGGCGTAGGTTCGAGTCTGCTCTTCCCAAGACTTCTTTTGGAGGCCGAAATTATAATTCCTAGAAATGTTACTTTCTCCTGAGCTACCAGTACTTTTGATGGTGAGACCACAAATCCTAGACCGGCTTAGTTTGGTTTAGTAGTTGTCTTTCTGATTACTGGACTAATTTTTACCAGCCACTAATAGGTCATCAACATACTGCACGACTGTTGAATTAATTATGAACGTCAAAGCACTTCGTTGATCCTGCATACACCTGGAAAATAAAGTAGGCGAATTGACAAATCCTTGAGGCAACCTGGCCCAGGTATATTATTGGCTCCTATATGTGAAGGTAAACAAATATTGGCTGTCTTCATGAAGAGGAAGATAAAATAATGCATGTTGCAAGTCGACTATCGAAAATACTTTTGCTTCAGCCTGTATTTGGGCCAAGATATGGGCAGGGTTTGGCACTAGGGCATGAAGTGGTTCTACAACAGAATTGATTTACCTTAAGTCTTGTACAAGTCTATATTGCCCCTCCTTTCACGGTTTTGGAACAGCAAGAATAGGGGTGTTACAGATTGATTGTCACTTCACCAATATTCCTTGTTCTAGCAAACCCCAAATTAATTTGTCAATGCTGCTGATGGCCTGCAGTTTCAAAGGATATTGTTGGATTGAAGGAAGTGTTACCCCTTTCTGGAGAGCTACATGGATGGGATTGATGTTCATGCATCCTACCTGAGCTGTGTCCTCCGGCCATACTTGAGGGTCCACATACTTGTATACCTCGCTGCCCAGATGATGATGTAAGTGGGTAACAACTTTCCTTGGGGCCTGGTGAAATTCAACAACATATTGATTAGACAAATTCTGCTTTTGATCATTATTCGGGCCTGCCTTTCTTACCATCGTTCCTATGTCTTTAGCTCTAGCCGGGAAATTCACCTCTCGGGTGATGTGAGGAGCAACTTTGTCAGTTCTTTTCCATAACTGTGCTGGTATTTTAGCATACGAAAGCTCCCTCTTTTCCTTCCACAAGCGCCAACACTTCTATTTCCCATTCCTGTCCTTCGTATGATTTAAAGCTTTCCAGCTCGCTGTTCTCTCCACTCCTTTTGCAAGCCAGTGTAATGTGAAGTGGGGGTCTTCGTCCAGATCGAAGGATCACCATTGAGTGGTCACTATGGAGTAACATTGTCGTACAGGGGCCCAGGGGTCACTCCTGTACCTCTATCACCACATTCTATTTTTAGTTGGAGTAAATCTCTCGCCATCAGGTTCCAATCTAATCCGGTGATTATCACAGATCTATGTTTGACTGCCTTAGAGATGGGATACTGGCAAACTTGTCCTTGAAACCCGGACAGGTTCTGAACTTCTCTTGATTCTGGTTAATTATACATTGATTGAAGAGATGACATGGATGTGCCTGTGCCTACTAGGAAGGTGCAGATTTTACCTTCAACCTGTAGAGACAACATAGGTTCCATGTCAGACTTGCATCCAGTCACTACTAGGTTTGCTAATCATAGGCGTTTTTAATGGGTTATTCTGGGAAAAAGGGATTTGTCCCCTTGGCTCTTGGTTATCCTGCCAGTTCCCTCTGTACTCTAAGATCCCGTTGATCCCTCCATTCTATCGATTCTCGGAAATTTCTTCTGTGACCCCCACTTTCGTTCCTTTCTTTATTTGGGCACCCCCTACTCCAGTGACCGACCCCTCCGCAACTAGAACACTGGACCCATTCCCGATGGCTGGCATGTCCTCGACTTTGGAGGACTGGTTTCAGGGCAGATGCTCCTCTATAATATTGGTCTGGATATTCCGGGACTCTAATTTCTCCCAGTCCATGATTTGCTGGTACTCTGGGGATCCTTGGTTCAGGGTAGAATTTTGCTACTTCTTTTCTGATCACATAATCAGTTTTTTGTTTTACTGTAGGCGGGCTATCCTGCTTCTTTATGTCCCTCCAGTGATACCTTACAGCCCTTGCCATTTGACTGGTATTATTTTTTGTCCAGTCCATGTTATTAGTCTTAATAGTTTCTGCTACGTTGGTGGGGAGGCAATTCAATAAGATGGCACAATATTGAGGGGATTTTAATCCATTTGTGTAATTTGTCACCCGATTGGTCCATATATAATTCGGAGAATCGCTCTAAAAATTCTTCCACTCCTTCTCCCCTTTTTGGTCTTGCATCTAATATTCTGGCCAAATCGATACGTTTTTGAAGGCTGTTTGCATGGGCTGTTAAAACAACTCCCTCCCTTGCACCATTGTCCGCTATTATATTTGCCAGCGCTTCATGCGACGGATGCCCAACATTCGTTAGGAATCTGGTGTACTCACTTGGGGTCATTATTTGCTGGATCACAGCCCATAAATCCGGGAATTGGCGTGATAAACGCGCATTGTAGTTCTTATGTGATCCACAAAAGAAGCAGGTGATTTTCTACGAGCGGGTATTTGATAAAATATCTAATTAAGGGCCTGTCCCATGAGCATGCGACCTACATGCGGCAAGCGCGACCAAACCGGAAGCGGGGGCCGCGCGGAGGTCGAGTGAGTGACGTGAAGTTTGAGCGAAGTCCGCTGGAAGTTCGCGCGTGACGTACGGCGTCAAGACGCTGCATACGCCCATCGAGGCGGCTGCGGGCCGGCAGGCCGTTGCCGCACGGAATTTTTGAACACGGTCAGTTTTTCGGAGCCCTGCGCGATGTTGGGACCAGCTCCGCAAAACTCCATACGGCTCCGGTGATGGAAGTGGGACCGCAAGGCCGTACGGCTCAAGCGACCACGTTAGGTCGCGCTTGCCGCATGCAGTCGCATGCTCGTGGGACAGGCCCTTTAGGCTTCCATGGGGAATAGACTCTAATTGTACGGGGATTATTTGCGCTCACTGCATTGGTTGGATCAAAAGGAGGATTAGGCATTTCCCTTACAGGGAACTATCTAAGGGTTGTTTGTTTAGCTTCAGGATTTACCTCAGCCTCTTCAATTATTGTCTCACCCCAGATGTATCTTCCCCTTCACCAGGTACCTTCTAAATGATTTATTTCCTTCTTTAACTGCTCGTTCAATTTGTGCAACGAGACCTGGGTGTCATGGTACACCAGTCATTGAAAGTAGGCATGCACGTGCAGCAGGCAGTGAAGAAAGCAAACAGTATGTTGTAATTGTAATTTTATTTATTTAGGGGACAGTGCATATTAATAAACATTTACATGTAATACGCAAGATTGTAGCCAGTAGCTAATTTCCATCTTTAGTCCCTCTGGTAAACAAGGTAAACACATCACAACACAATCAATCAATAAGAGAAGAGACAAAACAAAAATCAAAAACAAAACAAAACAAACAATAAAGTAAAAAAGTAACAATAAAAGAGTACCATAGGATAATGTTAAGGTAGATTATGATTGCAGTTTTGATTTTGCAGTAACCATGTTTTTAGATGTTTGGTAAATGAGGTAAGGGTTGGCAGATCCCGTATGACGCATGGTATCGCGTTCCAGGTCTGCGACGCTCGATATGAAAATACTGACTGCCCAAAGACACTTTTCCTAAACGGGACTATACAATCACCCCTGGAGGCTGCTCTTGTCGACCTATTTGTGTTTTTCTTTATGAAGTCCTTTAACGGAGGTGGGGCTAGTCCACGGAAGATTTTGTAAACCAAAATCGAGTCCGAATATTTTATTACGTTCTCCCAGCTCAGCAGATCAAATTTCTTCAGGATGCTACAGTGATGGTACATTCTGGGCTTTTTGTCTAGAGTTTTTAGGGCTTGTTTATAAGCAATTTCAACAGGCTTTAGTGTGGACTTACATGCCAGTGACCAAGTTGTTATACAGTAGGTCATGTATGGCACAATCATTGCATTAAAATATAGTTTGGCTGAATCAATAGTTAAATTATTTCTAATATATCTAAAATTGGACAAATTAAATTTAATTAAATTTACTGTTCTTTTCACCTGTTGTTTGAAACAGAGCTGTGAATCGATCACGATTCCTAAATATTTAAACTCATGTACAATTTTAAGTTTTGTTCCATGTACAAACACATCAGGATCTCCATCAGTACTTGCCTTTTTGGAGAAAAACATACAGACATTCTTTGACACATTAAGATGTAAATCAGAGAACTGCAACCAGTTTGACACATTAATCATAGCAGCTGATAGGTCTTGTGCAGCTTGATGTTTGTTTTTGGCATGTACATACACAACTGCATCGTCAGCATACATTTGGCAAGTTACATTTGATGTACAGCTACTTGGTAAATCATTAATGTACAGACTGAATAATAGCGGTCCCAAGATTGAACCTTGAGGTACACCAAGAGGGTTTTTAGAAGTTGCAGATTTACTGTTGTGCACTCTAACACATTGTTTTCTCTGTACCATATATGACTCAATCCATTTCATCGTGCACAAAGAGAGGTCAAAATAGGACAACTTGGTCATCAAGATCTGGTCGTTCACAGTATCAAAGGCTTTTCGTAAATCAATAAAAACAGCTCCTATAACACCACCTGCATCAATTTTGGACTTCATATTTTCCAAAAGGAAGCAAAGTCTCAGTGGAGTGATATTTTCTGAAGCCAAACTGCATTGGGTTTAGGGTATATGGACTATTGTTTAAATGTTTAATTATCTGTCCTGCAACCCATTTTTCAGCTATCTTGGAAATTGCCGGGAGAATGCTTATTGGTCTATAATGACTAATTATAGTGGGGTCTCCTGATTTTAAAATTGGAGTTATTACTGCAGATTTCCAAGAATTTGGGAATACACATTTGTTTATGGACTTGTTGATGATGCTGGTAATTGGAGCAATGAGTGACTGCTTATGAGCTTTAAGAAACATTATATCCATACCAAAAGTATCTTTGGCTTTTGAATTTTTAAGACCACAAAAAATCCTGTTAACCCATGGCTGAGACACTTCATTCAAAATAAGAACCAGAGAAGCAGTGTTCAGCGGCATAGCATATCAGACTGCAGAACAGGAACTATGAGTCAAGTTCTTCACAGAATCTATAAAATACGTGTTAAGGGCTGTTGCAATCTCATTTGGATCATTAGTCAGATTTTCATTTAATTGCAGCTCCCTAATGTTCTTGTGGATGATATTATTTCCAGTTAGTTTCCTTATGTTTGTCCAAATCTCCTTAGCATTACCTCTTGCGTTGCTTATTACATTAATAAAAAAGTTTGCCTTAGCATTCCTAATTTCTTTAGTGACTTTATTTCTGAGTGAGGTAAATATTTGTCTGTTATGTTAGCATTCATAGCAAAAGGATTTGAATATAGGAGCAGGGAGGTTCTACTGCAGTTGTACAGGGTCTTGGTGAGACCACACCTGGAGTATTGCGTACCGTTTTGGTCTCCTAATCTGAGGAAGGACATTCTTGCCATAGAGGGAGTACAGAGAAGGTTCACCAGACTGATTCCTGGGATATCAGGACTTTCATGTGAAGAAAGACTGGGTAGACTCGGCTTGTACTCGCTAGAATTTAGAAGACTGAGGGGGGATCTTATAGAAATGTACAAAATTCTCAAGGGATTGGACAGGCTAGATGCAGGAAGATTGTTCCCGATGTTGGGGAAGTCCAGTTTAAGGATAAGAGGGAAGTCTTTTAGGACCGAGATGAGAAAATCATTTTTTACACAAGAGAGTGGTGAATCTGTGGAATTCTCTGCCACAGAAGGTAGTTGAGGCCAGTTCATTGGTTATATTTAAGAGGGTTAGATGTGGCCCTTGTGGCTAAAGGGATCAGGGGGTATGGAGAGAAGGCAGGTACAGGATACTGAGTTGGATTATTAGCCATGATCATATTGAATGGCAGTGCAGACTCGAAGGGCCGAATGGCCTACTCTTGCACCTATTTTCTATGTTTCAAACTCAATACCCTCTAAATCTATTTACATACGCACAATATTTACACAATTCGGATCCAATAACAATACAAAAAAGATGATGCTAGATTTTTACAATTTCCAAAAATGATTTAACGTGCTAGCGCACATTTTACAAACACTCGATCTCACTGCCGTTGTTATCAATCAGTGAACCTCTCCCTCCGATACCAAAGATTTTCCCTTTCCTAGGTTACTCTTTGCTGAGGAGTACTACTCCTAAAATGACAACTTTTCCTCCCGAATGTTACTATCCTCATGCTAAGACTGGGCTTCCATAGGGGGACATCTATAGAAGTTCTCTAGGTTCTACAGAATTAGGGGTACCCTTCACATTCGGATTACTTTTCATCAAGTAAATCAGGTTCCCATCTCTCAGTTACTCTTCGCTATCAGGTACTAATCAACAATCGATCAGAGAGTTACTATTCACTATTGATCAGCCACTATTCGGAATCGATCAGGAACATGTACAAACTCCGAAGTTCTATCCACACAGAATTCTAATTCTACCATATGGGCAGAACTTCATTGTAAAATTCTGAATTTTGAAATTTGATTCTGCAAATGTAGACTCGTACTCGGACTCCTAGTTTTAGTGCGTATCCCTCCACATACGCAGGCTCTCGAATTCAAACTAAATTGCCAAATGAAAACTCGAATGGACTAGAGTATTCTCAGTCAATCTATACTCTAGCCACCGAGCCCAGTATCTTTACGAGATTCCTCGTCCGTCACTCCAGGGAGGGACTCAGACATCTTCACGCAGACACCCCTCTCTGCTGGGCACTGAGGATTCAGCGCCTCTTCACGCTGGCAGTCAATGCTGATTTTTGGAACGCACCTTACCAATCAGCCCTTCCGGCAAAGATAGATCAATATGTAGACCAGACCTGTGTTTCAATACCCCGCCAATTGGATACCAAATCTGGACAGTGGGCCAACTCTCGCCCAATGAAGCGCGTCAGGCTCTCGTTAAAGCAGCTGCAGTCTGCCAACTACGACCAGGTTTTGGGCCACTTCACGCCCTGTTTTATGGGCCCCTAACCCAAAGGAGTGCTTGTTAGACTCTGTTCTAATGATCTCGATAGGCCACCTTCCCAAGTCCGCAAATGATCGATCCACTACGACCAGCGAAGTGCCGAAGGTCGATGCAAAAACCGCACAGTGGGCCAGATTTCTGCACTCGCGATCGAAACAGCTCAACACCCTTGATCACAAACTTGTGTTTGGGGGTCCGTTGAGATCCCGGACGAGCCACCAATGTAAATTGCTCGTTCTAAGCTTCCCCTCCAGTCTAGTTGCAGTCAAAAATCACTAGGTCAGGCACTTGCGCATCTAAAATTTATTTTGACAAAACACAATTACAGTTCCAACTACTGTGCCTAACCACCGTGGGTTCGATCCTCGTATCTGCCTGATCAAGCCCTCTTGTCCTTGCTGAAGCAGAGACGCTCCGGAAGGTCATTCAGTCCTAAGCGCTCTCACAGAAGATCAACACAGGACCTCGTGGTAGCTGACTTTTATAGGTCTCCGGACCTCGAGGGGCTGAACCACATGGGGGTGGTCTCTTCACAATCCAATAACAGATATTGATTAACCCCATACATGACAGACATTTCCCTAACCCAATAATACATTTTATTTGAAAGAAAGCTCTAGAGGGAAGCGAACAAGAATAAACAATGAAACATGTGCCCTGATTTTGAAACAGTTTCTCCAAGGATCAACAGTTCGACCAATTAACAGGATGACTGTCTTGCAACGTTATTTATACCACTCACATTGCTTTTGCAGCGATCCAATCAGAATGATGCATTTACGGTTCGTTTGCAAAACTGCTATACATTTTATCAATTTAAGAGAAACAGGCAGAACACCTGGACCCCTCACCATCCTGCATACCAGTCTGAGGCTCGACTGGCTGGCGCCAATCAAAGCCTGTAGAGTTCAGCTGACAAGGGTTAAGCAATTCTGATAAGTGAAGGGATCCATATTTTATGGTGTCTCACCCCTGCGGGCACGCCAGTGCTGCCACAGGCTGGATATGCGGGTGAAACCCTTGCCACACTCAGCACACACAAAGGGTCTCTCTCTGGTGTGTATCCGCTAGTGCTCCCGCAGACCCCGTACGCCCTTGAAAGGCTTGCTGCAGTGGGAGCAGCCGCTCGTCAGCGTGGGCCCGTCGGTGCTGCCGCAATCCCCGCAATCTGTCAAACGCCTCACCGCAGTACGGGCAGTCGTAGGGCTGGCCACTGGTGTGCACGCGCTGGTGAGACAGGGCATGGGAGGCCTTGGCAAAGCGCTCTCCACACACCAGGCTGGGGAAGGGACGGTTGCCGGCGTGCACCTGCTGGTGGTACAACAGGTTGCTGGACTGGGTGAAGCCCTTGCCGCACTGGGTGCAGGTATAGGGGCGCTCGCCGGTGTGGGTGCGCTGGTGCTGCAGCAGGATGCTGGACTGGGTGAAGCCCTTGCCGCACTGGGCGCAGGTGTAGGGGCGCTCGCCGGTGTGGGTGCGCTGGTGCTCCAGCAGGCCGCTGGAGCAGGTGAAGCCCTTGCCGCAGTCGCTGCAGGTGTAGGGCCGCTCGCCGGTGTGCAGGCGCCTGTGCCCCTTCAGGTTCGTGGACGACTTGAAGCCTTTGCCGCAGTCGGAGCAGGTGAAGGGCCGCTCACTGCTGTGCACCCGCTGGTGCAGCCACAGCCCCGACAACTGGGTAAAGCTCTTGCCGCAGGTGGAGCAGCCATAGGGCTTCTCGCCTGTGTGCACCCGCAGGTGGATCTTCAGCTGTTGCGCCCTCTGGAAGCTCTTGCTGCAGTCGGAGCAACCGAAGGGCCTGGGGAAGGGACGGTCACCGGTGTGCACCCGCTGGTGCTCCAGCAGCCTGGTGGAGCAAGTGAAGCCCTTTCCGCAGTCGGTGCAGGCGTAGGGCCGCTCCCCGGTGTGTAGGCGCCTGTGCTGCTTCAGGTCCGGCGCCGACTTGAAGCCTTTGCCGCAGTCGGAGCAGGTGAAGGGCCGCTCACTGCTATGCACCCGCCGGTGCTCCTGCAAACCCGACAACCGGGCAAAGCTCTTGCCGCAAGTGGAGCAGTCATAGGGCTTCTCGCCGGTGTGCAGGCGCCTGTGCACCTTCAGGTCCGGCGACGACTTAAAGCCTTTGCCGCAGTCGGAGCAGATGAAGGGGCGTTCTCCCGTGTGCACCCGCCGGTGCACCTGCAGCCCTGACAACTGGGTAAAGCTCTTGCCGCAGTCAGAGCAGTCAAAGGGGCGTTCTCCAGTGTGCACCCTCCGGTGGGTCTCCAGCCGACTCGGACTCTGCCAGGCCTTGCCACACACGTCGCACTCATAACGCTTCTCCTTGTTGTGCCACGCCATGTGTTGTCGTCCACTGTTGCTCAGTCTCTCGAAGCTCAGCCCACACACCGAGCAGATGGGGGGGGGGGGGGGAGGCTCAACGGCACCCTGATTGCCCTCAATGGCTGCTCACGTCCCCATCTCTCCGTCCACAACAACGGCTCCTCAACCCTGCAGGAGGGGAACACAGAGGGTCAACAAGCTGGCAAACAGAACATTACTAACGTGTGAACATTACTGGTGCTTAAATGGAGGGAATGCGTGACGTTTCGGGTTGAGACCCTTCTTCAGTCTGATGGGAGGTACAGAGATAAGGAAGTGTAAGGAGTGAAAAAAGGACAAAGGGCATGGAGTTCAAGGAAAATGTAGAATAAATCATTGTTAGTTGGGAGAAGGTAACTGGCAATAGGTGCAGGAGTCGGCCATTCAGCCCTTTGAGCCAGCACCGCCTTTCAATATGATCATGGCTGGTCATCCAGAATCTAAGTACCCCGTTCATCCTCGGCAGCTGTGCTGCTGTGTGGGTGCAGGTCTGTGTTTCACCCGTGTTCGGGCCCGGGTCTCCGGCACTGCGGGGGCCGTTGAATTGTGGCTGGGCCGTCCCCGTCCCCGTCGCCTCCGGCAGTGGCGGCCCCGGGCTGTCAGCCGGAGCATGCGGTGGGCACGGGCTCCAGCTCGGCTCTGCCTGCCCCGCCGGGTTGGTTGGCAGCCCTGAACTGGAGGGGCTCTCGCCCCGGACTTGCAGCCAGCGCGCCGGGGTGGGGAGCGGGTGCTGGCCCCGGCTCGGCTCTGCTCCAGGGGGGGCTTTTCCTGGGCGTGCCGGGGACCATCAGCTGTGCCTCTCGCCTTGTCCCGTGGCTGTTGGTTGACCACCTTGATGCCGGCATGGGACGAGTGCCGGTCATTGGTGGGGATGCACACGGTGGCTCTGAAGGTCAGGCAACATCTCTAGAGAAGGGGCTCGACCCAAAACGTCATCCATTCCTTTTCTCCGGGGATGCTGCCTGTCCCGCGGAGTTGCTGCAGCGTTTTGTGTCCCTCCGTTAATGGTTGGTGGTCAGCTTTCGCCGGCGCCCGGGGCAGTTGGCCGGCGGCTGCTGGGTGGTCCCCGGCTCATCGGGGAACGGGTTCCTCGGGAGTTGGAGCGGGATTGGACTGGGGTTGGCGCTTCTCCGTGCTGGCTGTGGGCCTGGGGCCACCGTTGCTCCGGGCCGGTATCCCGTCGGTCCTGGGTCACCCCGGACATCTCCGGCCACCCCCCGGGCGTGAATGGGGCACTCGGGTGGACGGGGACGGTCTAGTGACAGTTTGGCAACTCAGGGGACCCGGATTGGATCCTGGCTGCGTATGAGGTGCGGGTCTGTGTACACGCAGCAGTCGAGAATGTCTCTCCACGTCACCCACTCGCGTCTGCCCCCCCTCTCTCTCTCGCTGTTACACCCTGCTCAACCCCCAACCTGGCGTCCCTGCTCCTCAGATTAAATATATTTTTACACATACATTATGAATGAAGAGAAGAATTTATACACAGATTATACAGCCAGCGCTTTTTCTTTATAGCAAATGACCTTTGACAAATCAATGATTACTTGCAATTTTCGGAATACCAAACTCTCTTATTGGCCTCCACTGCCCTCCACAGATTCACAACTTTCTGTGTGAATGGCGGAGTAGACTTGATGGGCAGAATGGCCTAATTTAGCTGCTATCACTCATGACCTTATACAGGGAGAAACCTTGTCTCCGCACTGGAGTCACACAAGTCTTGCACCTTCATCCTGTATTCGTACACTGCGGACGGATCGATTGTGGTCATGTGTTATCTATACGTTAGCAAACAACAAAAAAGCTTTTCACTACAACAAACTAAATTCAACCCTCCCGCCGCCAGGGGGCGATGCGGCCGGCTGACCAGAGACGCTGCACTGCGGCCTCCCACCGATAGGGGGCGCTGCAGACAGAGGCACAGAGATGCTGCACCGTGGCCTTCCAGCAACAGGGGGCGCTACAGTTGGAGGACCAGAGACGCTGCACCGTGGCCTTCAACCAACAGGGGGCGCTTCTTCTTCTTCTTGCGAGTGAAACATAAACCAAAGGAATAGTTATATCTCAAGCCGGTGTTGAGCAGCCAGGTTGTTGTCTCTGTGGGCATCAATGTCTGCCTGCCAGGCCCTGACACAGCTCCATTTGGTGGGTGGTAGAGCGGGTTGGCTGTCTGTTGTTCTGCTCCACATTCACAGGTTGGGCTCTGGCGGAGGGAGCCCCCATCTCCACATTCTGGCATTGAAACGCCCAACTCCAGTAACAAGTCTGTTGAGCTTCACCCATGCTCCTCTGGGGAGCTCAGACCCTGGACAGCTTTTATCTGGTGAAGAGATGTAGCTGTGTAATGGAAGGTACACAAAATTGCTGGAGAAACTCAGCGGGTGCAGCAGCATCTATGGAGCGAAGAAAATAGGCGACGTTTCGGTCCGAAACCCTTCTTCAGACTGATGGGGGGTGGGAGGGGAGAAGGAAGGAAAAGGAGGAGGAGCTGTGTAATGGGGATGTGGTTGCCTTCCACTCCTGTGACCACTTGGTGGCTACCCAGTGTGCTTTTGTCTTAATTGGCTGGGTGGATGCTAGGAGTTGTTTTCCATGTGGAGCAAAGGGGTGACGGGACTTCAGTCAGGGTGGCCTATGCTCTCTGCTGATAGCTTGAGGGAGGAGGTGATCTGGGTCTACGGCACGACGAGATAGTGCCAGAGTTGCTGCTTGCCTTCGGATCCCTGCAGGCGGAATGCCTGCAAGTATAGGGAGCTGGTCGACTGGAGTAGGTTGAAGGCACCCAGTGATGGTTCTCAAGGTGCAGTTCAGGCTCGTGTCTACCAGGCTAGTGTGTCTACTACTACTCCATACGGGTGCGCAGTACTCAGCTGGGGCATACACAAGAGCTAAGGTAGAGGTGTGAAGAGTTGATGGGCTGGCTCCCCAACATGTTTCTGCCAGGCGTCGGATGAGGCCGCTACGTGCCAGGACCTTGTAGTGGAGACCAGCCAGGTGTTGACGAAATGTAAGCAACCTGTCCCGGGTTACGCCGAGGTAAATGGGTGTTTGTTGGAAGTCCAAGCGCCTGTTGGTGACACAGCACGGAAACAGGCCCTTCGGCCCACCGAGTCCACGCCGCACAATGATTGCCCACACACAAACACTATCCGACATACACTAGGGACAATTTACATGTGGACTAAGCCAATTAACCTACAAACCTGCAAGTCTTTGGAGTGTGGGAGGAAACCGGAGGCTCGGATAAACCCACGCAGGTCACGGAGGAACATGCAAACTCCGTACAGACAGCAGGTACATGTACAGTCTTTCCACTGACTCAATAGCACGCAATCTCCCTTGGTATACTTGACAATAAACTAAACTACATATGATGAAAGAATTGGTCGACTGGGCTTGTATTCACTGGAATTTAGAAGGATGAGAAGGATATATTATCGAAACGTATAAAATCCTTTAGGAATTGGAAAGGCTAGATGCAGGAAAGATGTCCCGATGTTGGGGGAGTCCAGAACCAGGGGCAACACACAGTTTAAGAATAAGGGGTCGGCCATTTAGGACTGAGATGAGGAGAAACGTTTCCACCCAGAGAGTTGTGAATCTGTGGGATTCTCTGCCTCAGAAGGCAGTGGAGGCCAATTCTCTGGATCCTTTCAAGAGAGAGTTAGATTTAGCTCTTGGGGCTAACGGAATCAAGGGACATGGGAGAAAGCAGGAACGTGGTACTGATCATGGATGATCAGCCACAATCATATGGTGCTGGCTCGAAGGGCAGAATGGTCTACTCCTGCACCTATTTTCTATGTTTCTAAGTGTGTGTGAAGGCAATGCAGATGCTGGTTTAAAAGATAGACACAAGATGCTGGAGTAACTCAGGCAGCATCTCAGAACGCAGCATCTCTGGAGAACGCGGACGGGTACAAAATGCTGGAGCAACTCAGCGGATCAGGCAGCATCTATGGAGAACATGGACAGGTACAAAGTGCTGGAGTAACTCAGAGGGACAGGCAGCATCTCTGGTCAGGCAGCATCTCTGTGGAGAATTTGGACAGGTACAAAGTGCTAGAGTAACTCAGTGGGTCAGGCAGCATCTCTGGAGAATGCAGACAGGGCTCTCACGTAACCTTTGTTCTCTGTTGTCAGCCGGGCAACCTTGGCAGCTTTTTAGGAAGCCAAATGGCAGTTTAGGTGGTATTTTAAGACCCTTGCATGACGCGTGCGATATTGTGCTCAGACGAAGTGCGTAGTTACCAGTCGGAGTTATGCTCAATGAAGCATTCACATATTATTTCTGCTTCGAATAAAGTCACAAACTAAACATATTCACCAATCAATAGACAATAGACAATAGGTGTAGGAGTAAACCATTTGGCCCTTCGAGCCAGCACCGCCATTCAATGTGATCATGGCTGATCATCCCCAATCAGTACCCCGTTCCTGCCTTCTCCCCATTTCCCCTGACTCCGCTATTTTTAAGATCCCCATCTAGCTCTCTCTTGAAAGCATCCAGAGAACCTGCCTCCACCGCCCTCTGAGGCAGAGAATTCCACAGACCACTCTCTGGGAGAAAAAGTGTTTCCTTGTCTCCGTTCTAAATGGCTTACACTTTATTCTTAAACTGTGGCCCCTGGTGCTGGACTCCCCCAACATCGGGATCATGTTTCCTGCCTCTAGCATGTCCAAACCCTTAACAATCTTATATGTTTCAATGAGATAACCTCTCATCCTTCTCAACTCCAGAGTGTACAAACCCAGCTGCTCCATTCTCTCTGCATATGACAGTCCCGCCATCCCGGGAATTAACCTTGTAAACCTACGCTGCACTTCCTCAATAGCAAGAATGTCCTTCATCAAATTAGGGGACCAAAACTGCACACAATAGTCCAGGTGTGATCTCACTAGGGCTCTGTACAACTGCAGAAGGACCTCTTTGCTCCTATATTCGATTCCTCTTGTTATAAAGGCCAACATGCCATTCGCTTTCTTCACTACCTGCTGCACCTGCATGCTTACTTTCATAGACTAATGTACAAGGAGCCCCAGATCCTGTTGTACTTCCCCTTTTCCCAACTTGACGCGATTAGATTGCAATCTGCCTTCCTGTTTTTGCTACCAAAGTGGATAACCTCACATTTATATCCATTAAACTTCATCTGCCATGCATCTGCCCACTCCCCCAACCTGTCATTCTCATAGCATCCTCCTCACAGTTCACACCAAAGATCCTATGGCAAGCAAGATAGATCACTCGACGAAAAAGACGCAGTACGGTCATGGGCAGGTTCATGGGTAAATTTTGGCCCCATTTCCGTAACCGGCTTCCGTCTCCACACCAAAGATCCCATAGCGGAGCAAAGATACTATTGCAGAGATGGAAGCCGGTTACGGAAACATCCTCGTAAAAATAAAAGTTATTTGATAAAAATCTTCTCCTCATTTTCAGAATTATAATTTATTAACACAAACTGGTTCCCCCGCAACGTTGATTACACTGCGAGTCGGGTCGGATCGGGTTACTGAAATGGACTACACGCCAGCCAATTGCATTTAGAAGGAGTGGTCTATCTTGCTTGCGAAAGGATCTTTGGTTCACACTACCACCTAGCTTTATGCCATCTGCAAATTTGCTAATGTTACTTTGAATCCCTTCATTCAAATCATTGAAGTATATTGTAAATAGCTGCGGTCCCAGCACCGAGCCTTGCGGTACCCCACTAGTCACTGCTTGCCATTCTGAAAGGGACCTGTTAATCCCTACTCTTTGTTTCCTGCCTGCCAACCACTTCTCTATCCATGTCAGCACTCTACCCCCAATACCATGTGCCCTAATTTTGCCCACTAATCTCCGATGTGGGACCTTATCGAATGCATCTATGGAGTGAAGGAAATAGGCAACGTTTCAGGTCGAGATCCTTCTTCAGACTGATGTGAGGGTGGGGGGAAACGGGAAGAAGAAAGGAAGATGCGGAGACAGTGGGCTGAGGGAGAGCTGGGAAGGGGAGGAGAAAGCAGGGACTACCTGAAATTGAAGAAGTCGTTGTTCATACCACTGGGGTGTAAACTGCCCAAGCGAAATATGAGGTGCTGGTTCTCCAATTTACGGTGGGCCTCACTCTGGCCATGGAAGAGGCCCAGGACAGAGAGGTCGGATACGGAATGGGAGGGGGAGTTGAAGTGCTGAGCCACCGGGAGATCAAGTTGGTTATTGCGGACCGAGCGGAGGTGTTGGGCGAAGCGATCGCCAAGCCTACGCTTGGTATCACCAATGTAGAGCAGCTGACGCCTAGAGCAGCTCGATGCAATAGATGAGGCTACAGGAGGTGCAGGTGAACCTCTGCCGCCCCTGGACAGATTGCTTGGGTCCTTGAATGGAGTCAAGGGGGGAGGTAAAGCGACAAGTGTAGCATTTCCTGCGGTTGCAAGGGAAAGTGCCAGGAGAGGGGGTAGTTTGAGTGGGAAGGGACAAATTGACCAAGGGGTTACGGAGGGAGCGGTCTCTGTGGAAAGCCAACAGGGGAGGAGATGGGAAGGTGTGGCCAGTGATGGGATCCCGTTGGTAGACAAAAAAGTTGGAGAAAATCAGCTGGTGAGGCAGCATCTGTGGAGCAAAGGAGTAGGCGACGTTTCGGGACGAGACCCTTCTTCAGATTGATGTTGGGGGGATGGGGATACACACGAAAAAGGAAAGGCTGAGACAGTAGGCTGTGGGAGAGCTGGGAACGGGAGGGGAAGGAGGGAGAAAGCAAGGACTACCTGAAATTATAGAAGCCAATGTTCATACTGCTGGGGTGTAAACTACCCAAGCAAATATCAGGTGCTGTTCCTCCAATATGCGATGGGCCTCCCTCTGGCCATGGAGGAGGCCCAGGACAGAAAGGTCGGATTCGGAATGGGAAGGGGAGTTGAAGTGTTGAGCCACCGGGAGATCTGGTTGGTTATTGCGAACTGAGTGGAGGGGTTGGGCGAAGCGATCGCCAAGCCTACGCTTGGTCTCAGCGAGGTTGATCATAGGCTGAATAATCCAACCACATTTTTGTTTGGAAGTGGAAAGAAATAATAGAAATTGCATTCATTGCAACATGTAAAAAGAGTTGAGATTCTGTATTATAATTTTGCTGCATGTCATTGTGTTATATATCATGACTTGATTGGTGAATATGTTTAGTTTGTGACTTTATTTGAAGCAGAAATAATATTTGAATGCTTCATTGAGCATAACTCCAACTGGTAACTACGCACTTCATCCGAGCACATTATGGCACGCGTCATGCAGGCTGTCTTAAATGACCACCTAAACTGTGATTTGGCAACTTAAAAAGCTGCCAAGGTTGCCCGGTTGACAACAGAGAAAAAAAAAGTGAGAACCCTGACAAGGTGTATAATATTTTTGACACTGTCAAAGGCCTTTCTTACATATGCTGTCACAACGCACTGTCGTCTCTAAACAACCCTTCAGTAATTTTCCTTGTCCTTCATTTCAGAATAATAGTGTTTTAAGCCGATAACTCGACACTAGCAGTGGCAATAAATAAATGAAACGCGCAGCTTTCCAGCCCCTTATCTCATTGGCCACACTCGGCTGCAAATCGGGATTGAACTTACGTAGACGTGGTTGTACAGAATCGTTCTTGCCCAGCGGTTTCCCAGATCTGCAGCTTCACCTTCTCCCCATTAACACCGACCGTCCGAATCTTGAAATCCACTCCGACAGTAGTGATGTAGCTACCTGAGAGAGAGAGAGAGAGAGAGAGAGACAGAGACAAAGAGAGACAGAGAGAGAGAGAAAGAGAGACAGAGAGACAGAGATAGAGAGAGAGACAGAGAGAGAGAGAGACAGGCAGAGAGAGAGACAGAGAGACACAGAGACAGAAGGGGAGCGGGAGGGAGAGGGGGAGGGAGAGGGTGAGGAGGAGAGAGGGAGAGGGAGAGGGGAGAGGGAGAGGGAGAGGGAGGGAGAGGGGGAGGGAGAGGGAGAGAGGGAGGGAGAGAGTGGGAGGGAGAGAGGGGGGAAGGAGAGAGACAGAGAGAGAGAGAGAGAGAGAGAGAGAGAGAGAGACAGAGAGAGACACAGACAGAGAAGAGGGAGAGAGAGAGAGAGAGAGAGCGAGAGAAGAGAGATACAGAGAGAGAGACACACAGAGAGAGACAGAGAGAAGAGAGAGAGAGGGAGAGAGAGAGAGACAGTGAGAAAGAGAGAGACAGTTGGAGAGAGAGACAGAGGGAGAGAGAGAGGAGAGAGAGGGAGGGAGGGAGGGAGAGAGAGGAGAGAGGAGGAGAGTGTGGTGCAACAGGAGAGAGATATATTTTCAAACACCGAGGAAACGGACCCTCCCTCCTTGCCTTGCTCTGATTCTCTCTCATTCCTTTCCCCCCTCCTTACTCTGCTCCCTCTCTCCCTCTCCCCTCCCCTCTTCCTCTCCTCCCTCTGCTCTCTCTCCTCTCCTCTCTCGCCTCCCCCTCGTCTCTCAGATCCCTTTCCTTTCTCTCTCTCTATCTCCTCTCTCTCCTCCTCTCTCCCCTCTCCCTCCCCTCTTCTTCCCTCCTCCTCCCCCTCTCCTCCTCTTCCCTTCTCTCCCTCTCCTCTTTTCCCCCCCTCTTAACCCCTCCTTCCCTCATTCATCTCAGTCTCTACTCTCCCTCCTCCTTCTCCTCTTCTCTCTCCCTCCTCTCCTTCCTCTCTCCCCTTTCGGTCCTTCTCCCTTTCCCTCTCCTCTCTCATTTTCTCTTCCCCCTCCTCCTCCCTCTCCCTCTCTCTCCTCTTCCCTCCCCCCTCCTCCTCTTCTCTCTCTCCCTCCCTCTCCCTTTCCCCCCTCCTTCTTCTCCACTCTCCCCTTTCCCCTCTCTTCTCTCCTCTCCACCTATATCCTTCTATTTATCATCAAATCTCCTTACCCTGCTCTCGTTTTTTCCAACCCCCTCTCGTTGAGAGAAATCCAAGATCTTCCCTCCCCTCAGATTTTCGCTTCCCCCCTCCCTTTCTTCCCTCCTCTCTCCTCCCTCCTCCCCCTCTATCTTTTCCCCCTCTCCCCTCCTCCTCCCTTCCCTTCTCCCTCTTCCCCTCTTTTCCTCCCTTTCTCTTCCTTCCCTTCTCTCCCTCTCCTCCTTGTTCTGTCCTCTTCTCTTCCTCCTCCCCCCTCCTCCCTCTCTCATTCATCCCCTCTGGTTCCCGGCCCCTCCTCCTCCTTCCTCCTTCCTCCGACCTTTCTCTTTTTTCTTCCCCCCCCTTTTTCCTCTTTTCCCCTCTTTCCAACTCTCCCTCACCCCCACTCGCCCCTCTCTCCTTCTTCCGGTTCCTTAGCCTTTCCTTCCTCCTTTCTCTTTCCGAAGAGTTTCTTTCCCCTTCTCCCTGCACACTTGTCTCTCCTTCCTTTTTCCCTCAGCTCGTTTCATTGCTCCCCCTTCTCCCTCCTCCTCCTTACTTTCTTTTCTTCCTTCACCTTCCTTGCCCTTCCCTCTCCCTTCCTCTACTCTCCTCTTGCCTCCCTCCCTTTCCCCCTTCCTTCCTTCTCCTTTCCTCCCCTCTTCTTCCCCCTTTCTTCCCCCTGATTTCTCTCTTCCCTTTCCCTTCTCGATATTCTTTCCCTCCTCCTCTCCCCTCCTCTCCTCCTGCTCCTCTCCTTTCTTTCCTTCCCCCCCTGCGATATCTCTTCCCTCCCTTTTTCTTTCTCTGCTTCCTCCTCTTCCCTTCCTCCCTCCCCTCTTCCTCCTCTTCTTCCCCTTCTTCCTTCCTTCCTCCCTCACCCTTCTTTCCTTCCCTTCTCCATTCCTTCCGACTTCCTTTCTTCTCCCTCTCCCCTCTTTCTTCCGCCTTTCCTCCTTTCCCTTTCCTTCTCCCTTCATCTCCTTTTCCTCCTTCTTTCTGCTTATCTTCTCCACGTCCTCCTCTTCACACCTCCTCCTCTCTCCTCCTCCCCATTTCCTTTTCCCTCCTCCTCTTCTCCTCTTCTTCCGAGATTTTTCTCCTTCTCTCTCCTTTTTTCTCTCCCTCACTTTCTTCTTTTTTCTCCCCTCCTTCTCCCTTGTCATTCCTGTCCCTCCTTTCTTCTCCTTTTTCCTCCTTCCTCCTTCGTCCCTCCTTCCCCTCCCCCCTCCTTCTCTCTTTCCCTTCCCTCCCTTCTCTCTCTTCCCTCTCCTCCATTCCCTTCTCTTTCTCTCCTCCTCCCCTCCCCTCCTCTTCCTCTTTCTTCTCCCCCTCTCCTTCCCTTCCCTTCCCTCCTCTTCCCTATCTTCTCTCCTCTGCTTCTTCTTCCTCCTTCCTCTTCCCCCCTCCTCCCTCCTCTCCTCTTTCTCTCCTTCTTCTCTCCTCCTCTCCTCTTTCCCCCTTTCCTCCTTGCCCTTCTTTTCTCCTCTCCTCTCTCCTCCCTCTCCTCCCCCCCCCCTTCCCCCTCTCCCTCCCCTTCCTTTCTCCTCTCCTCCTTCCCCTCTTCCCCTCTCCTTTCCTCTCCTTCCTCTCCTCCTCTCCCTCCCTCATCCTTTCCTTCCTTCCTTCTTTTTCTCTCCCTCCTCTCCTCTTCTCCCTTCCCTCCTTCCCTCCTCCTCTCCTTCTCTCTCCTCCTTCCCTCTCTCTCCCCTCTCTCTCTCCTCTCCTCTCTCTTCTCCTCCCCTCTCCCTCTTCCTCCTCCCTTCCTCTTTCCTCTCTCCCTTTCTCTCCTCTCCCCCTCTCCCCTCTCCTCCTCTCTCCTCTCCTTCCCCTCTCTTTCTCTCTCCCTCCCTCTCTCCTCCTCTCTCCCTCTCCTCCCTCTTCTCTTTCTTTTCTTCTTCCTCTCTCCTCCCTTTTTCTCCCTCTCTCTCCTCCTCTCCTCTCTTCTCTTCTCTCCCTCCCCTCCCCTCCTCCCTCTCTCTTCTTTCCTCCCCCTTCTCCTCCCCTCTCTCTCCCTCTCCCCCCTCCCCTTCCCTCTCTCTCCTCTTTCCCCCTCTTTCCTCCCTCCATTTTCTCCTCCTTTCTTCCTCTCCTCTTCCTCCCCTCCCCTCCTCTTCCTCTCCCTCTCTTCTCTCCCCCTCTCCTCCTCTCTCTCCTCTCCTCCCCCTCTCTCCTTCTCTCTCTCTCTCTCTTCTCCCCCCTTTCTCCCTCTCTTCTTCTCCCTCCTCTTCTCCTCCCTCCCCTCTCCCTCTTCCCCTCTCCCCCCCACCTTCTTTCTCTCCCTTCCCCTCTTCTTTCTCTTCTCTCTCTCCCCTCCTCCTCTTCTTCTCTCATTCTTCCCTCTCCTCTCCTTCTTTCCCCCTCTCTTTTCCCCTTCATTCCTCTCCCCCTCCCCCTCTCTTTCTTTCCTTCTCCGCTCTTTCTCCCTCTCTCCCCCTCCTTCCTCTTCTTCTTTCTTTCTCCTCCTTCCTCTCCCTCCCTCCTCTTTCTCCTCTTTCCTCTTTCTCCTTCCTTTCTCCTTTTTCCTTTCCTCTCCTTTTCTTCTCCCTCTCTCTCCCTCCCTCTCTTCTTTCCTCTCTCTCTCTCTTCCTCCCTCTCTTCTCCTCTCTCCTCTTTCCTCTTCTTTTTTCCCTCTCTCTTTCCCTTTTCTTTCTCCTTTTCTTCTCCTCTCTCCCTCTCTCTCTCTTCTTCTTCCCTTTCTCTCCTCCCTCTCCTTCTCTCCCCCCGTTCCTCTCTCTCTCCCGTCTTTCTCCTTCTCTCTCCCCTACTCCTTTCTCTCTCTTTCCCCCTCTTCCTTTCTCTCTTTTTCTCCTTCCTCCTCTTTTCCTTTCTCCCTTGTCACTTTTTCCCTTTCTTCTATCCTCTCTCCTCTTTTCCCCTCTCTCCTTCTCTTCTCTCCCCCT